>NW_027553155.1:0-45394 GCF_045843805.1 Urocitellus parryii
AGCACAACCGTGTTTGATTTAGAGTTCCAACTACATGTATCCATATAGGAGAAAACAGAGTGAAACCTAAACATGAAAACGGTTATTGCAAAGGAACGGTTTAACCTAGAAGAACGAAATTTGGTGAGCCACGTGGGATTGGTGTACTGATCATTACCTGCAAGTATCATCAAGATTGGGTGAAAAAATGTTTGCTGAGATTTCGGGAAACTCGCAGTTTTTTTGGAAGCTTGGCAACCCCTTTCAATGAAAGTGATTCTAGTCAGTCTCTGCTTGGGGCTACTTCAATAGGACACAAACCATAGCGATAGAACTTGGAACTACATCATTGTGCCATGTTTCAAAGAGCTAGCACAAACCGTGTTTGATTTAGAGTTCCAACTACATGTATCCATATAGGAGAAAACAGAGTGAAACCTAAACATGAAAACGGTTACTGCAAAGGAACGGTTTAACCTAGAAGAACGAAATTTGGTGACTCCAGTGGGATTGATGTACTGATCATTAAATCGAAGTATCATCAAGATTGGGTGAAAAAATGTTTGCTGAGATTTCCGGAAACTCGTAGTTTTTTGGAAACTAGGCAACTCCTTTCAATGAATGTGATTCTCTTCAGTCTCTGCTTAGGACTACTTCAATAGGACACAAACCATAGTGATAGAACTTGGAACTACATAATTGTGCCAAGTTTCAAAGAGCTAGCACAAACCGTGTTTGATTTAGAGTTCCAACTACATGTATCCATATAGGAGAAACAGAGTGAAACCTAAACATGAAAAACGGTTTTTGCACAGGAACGGTTTAACCTAGAAGAACGAAATTTGGTGAGCCAAGTGGGATTGGTGTACTGATCATTACCTGCAAGTATCATCAAATTTGGGAGTAAAAAGGTTTGCTGAGATTTCCGGAAACTCGTAGATTTTTGGAAGCTTGGCAACCCCTTTCAATGAAAGTGATTCTCGTCAGTCTCTGCTTGGGGCTACTTCAACAGGACACAAACCATAGCCATAGAACTTGGAACTACATTATTGTGCCAAGTTTCAAAGAGCTAGCACAAACCGTGTTTGTTTTAGAGTTCCAACTACGTGTATCCATATAAGAGAAAACTTATTGAAACCTAAACATGTAAACGGTTATTGCAAAGGAACGGTTTAACCTAGAAGAACGAAATTTGGTGAGCCAAGTGGGATTGGGGTACTGATCATTACCTGCAAGTATCATCAAGATTGGGTGAAAAAATGTTTGCAGAGATTTCCGGAAACTCGTAGTTTTTAGGAATCTTGGCAACCCCTTTCAATGAAAGTTATACTCGTCAGTCTAACTTTGGGCTACTTCCATAGGACACAAACCATAGCGATAGAACTTGGAACTACACCATTGTGAAAATTTTCAAAGAGCTAGCACAAACCGTGTTTGATTTAGAGTTCCAACTACATGTATCCATATAGGAGAAAACAGAGTGAATCCTAAACATGAAAATGGTTACTGCAAAGGAAGGGTTTAAAATAGAAGAACGAAATTTGGTGAGCCAAGTGGGATTGGTGTACAGATCATTACCTGCAAGTATCATCAAGATTGGGTGAAAAAATGTTTGCTGAGATTTCCGGAAACTCGTAGTTTTTTGGAAGCTTGGCAACGCCTTTCAATGAAAGTGATTCTCGTCAGTGTGTGCTTTGGGCTACTTCCATAGGACACAAACCATAGCGATAGAACTTGGAACTACATCATTGTGCCAAGTTTCAAAGAGCTAGCACAAACTGTGTTTGATTTAGAGTTCCAACTACATGTATCCATATAGGAGAAAACAGAGTGAAACCTAAACATGAAAACGGTTACTGCAAAGGAACGCTTTAACCTATAAGAACGAAATTTGGTGAGCCAAGTGGGATTGGTGTACTGATCATTAAATGGAAGTATCATCAAGATTGGGTGAAAAAATGTTTGCTGAGATTTCCGGAAACTCGTAAATTTTTGGAAGCTTGGCAACCCCTTTCAATGAAAGTGATTCTCGTCAGTCTCTGCTTGGGGCTACCGCCATCGGACACAAACCATAGCCATAGAACTTGGAACTACATAATTGTGCCAAGTTTCAAAGAGCTAGCACAAACGGTGTTTGATTTAGAGTTCCAACTACATGTATCCATATAGGAGAAAACTGATTGAAACCTAAACATGAAAACGGTTATTGCAAAGGAACGGTTTAACCTAGAAGAACCAAATTTGGTGAGCCAAGTGGGCCTGGTATACTGATCATTACCTGCAAGTGTCATCAAGATTGGGTGAAAAAATGTTTGCAGAGATTTCCGGAAACTCTTAGTTTTTTGGAAGCTTGGCAACCCCTTTCAATGAAAGTTATACTCGTCAGTCTCTGCTTGGGGCTATTTCAATTGGACACAAATCATAGCCATAGAACTTGGAACTACATTATTGTGCCAAGTTTCAAAGAGCTAGCACAAACCGTGTTTAATTTAGAGTTCCAACTACATGTATCCATATAGGAGAAAACAGAGTGAAACCTAAACATCAAAACGGTTATTTCAAAGGAAGGGTTTAACCTAGATGAACGAAATTTGGTGAGCCAAATGGGATTAGTGTACTGATCATTACCTGCAAGTATCATCAAGATTGGGAGAAAAAAATGTTTGCTGAGATTTCCGGAAACTCGTAGTTTTTTGGAAGCTTGGCAACCCCTTTCAATGAAAGTGATTCTCGTCAGTCTATCTTTGGGCTACTTCCATAGGACACAAACCATAGCGATAAAACTTGGAACTACATCATTGTGAAAAGTTTCAAAGAGCTAGCACAAATCGTGTTTGATTTAGAGTTCCAACTACATGTATCCATATAGGAGAAAACAGAGTGAAACCTAAACATGAAAACGGTTATTGCAAAGGAAGGGTTTAACCTAGAAGAACTAAATTTGGTGAGCCAAGTGGGATCGGTGTACTGATCATTACCTGAAAGTATCATCAAGATTGGGTGAAAAAATGTTTGCTGAGATTTCCGGAAACTCGTAGTTTTTTGGAAGCTTGGCAACGCCTTTCAATGAAAGTGATTCTCGTCAGTCTCTCCTTGGGGCTACTTCCATAGGACACAAACCATAGCTATAGAACTTGGAACTACATCATTGTGCCAAGTTTCAAAGAGCTAGCACAAACCGTGTTTGATTTAGAGTTCCAACTACATGTATCCATATAGGAGAAAACAGAGTGAAACCTAAACATGAAAACGGTGACTACAAAGGAACGGTTTAACCTAGAAGAACGAAATTTGGTGAGCCAAGTGGGATTGGTGTACTGATCATTACCTACAAGTATCATCAAGATTGGGTGAAAAAATGTTTGCTGAGATTTCAGGAAACTCGTAGTTTTTTGGAAACTAGGCAACTCCTTTCAATGAATGTGATTCTCGTCAGTCTCTGCTTAGGGCTACTGCAATAGGATACAAACCATAGTGATAGAACTTGGAACTACATTATAGTGCCAAGTTTCAAAGAGCTAGCACAAACCGTGTTTGATTTAGACTTCCAACTACATGTATCCATATAGGAGAAAACTGATTGAAACCTAAACATGAAAACGGTTATTGCAAAGGAACGGTTTAACCTAGAAGAACCAAATTTGGTGAGCCAAGTGGGCCTGGTATACTAATCATTACCTGCAAGTATCATCAAGATTGGGTGAAAAAATGTTTGCTGAGATTTCCGGAAACTCGTAGTTTTTTGGAAGCTTGGCAACGCCTTTCAATGAAAGTGATTCTCGTCAGTCTCTGCTTGGGGCTACTTCCATAGGACACAAACCATAGCGATAGAACTTGGAACTACATCATTGTGCCAAGTTTCAAAGAGCTAGCACAAACCGTGTTTGATTTAGAGTTCCAACTATATGTATCCATATTGGAGAAAACAGAGTGAAACCTATACATGAAAACGGTTACTGCAAAGGAACGGTTTAACCTAGAATAACGAAATTTGGTGACCCCAGTGGGATTGATGTACTGATCATTAAATCGAAGTATCATCAAGATTGGGTGAAAAAATGTTTCCTGAGATTTCCGGAAACTCGTAGTTTTTTGGAAACTAGGCAACTCCTTTCAATGAATGTGATTCTCGTCAGTCTCTGCTTAGGACTACTTCAATAGGACACAAACCATAGTGATAGAACTTGGAACTACATAATTGTGCCAAGATTCAAAGAGCTAGCACAAACCGTGTTTGATTTAGAGTTCCAACTACATGTATCCATATAGGAGAAACAGAGTGAAACCTAAACATGAAAACTGTTTTTGCACAGGAACGGTTTAACCTAGAAGAACGAAATTTGGTGAGCCAAGTGGGATTGGTGTACTGATCATTACCTGCAAGTATCATCAAGATTGGGGAGAAAAAAGGTTTGCTGAGATTTCCGGAAACTCGTAGATTTTTGGAAGCTTGGCAACCCCTTTCAATGAAAGTGATTCTCGTAAGTCTCTGCTTGGGGCTACTTCAACAGGACACAAAAAATAGCCATAGAACTTGGAACTACATTATTGTGACAAGTTTCAAAGAGCTAGCACAAACCGTGTTTGTTTTAGAGTTCCAACTACGTGTATCCATATAAGAGAAAACTTATTGAAATCTAAACATGTAAACGGTTATTGCAAAGGAACGGTTTAACCTAGAAGAACGAAATTTGGTGAGCCAAGTGGGATTGGTGTACTGATCATTACCTGCAAGTATCATCAAGATTGGGTGAAAAAATGTTTGCAGAGATTTCCGGATACTCGTAGTTTTTAGGAATCTTGGCAACCCCTTTCAATGAAAGTTATACTCGTCAGTCTATCTTTGGGCTACTTCCATAGGACACAAACCATAACGATAGAACTTGGAACTACACCATTGTGACAAGTTTCAAAGAGCTAGCACAAACCGTGTTTGATTTAGAGTTCCAACTACATGTATCCATATAGGAGAAAACAGAGTGAAACCTAAACCTGAAAACGGTTATTGCAAAGGAAGGGTTTAAAATAGAAGAACGAAATTTGGTGAGCCAAGTGGGATTGGTGTACAGATCATTACCTGCAAGTATCATCAAGTTTGTGAGAAAAAATGTTTGCTGAGATTTCCGGAAACTCGTAGTTTTTTGGAAGCTTGGCAACCCCTTTCAATGAATGTGATTCTCGTCAGTCTCTGCTTAGGGCTACTACAATAGGATACAAACCATAGTGACAGAACTTGGAACTACATTATAGTGCCAAGTTTCAAAGAGCTAGCACAAACCGTGTTTGATTTAGACTTCCAACTACATGTATCCATATACTAGAAAACTGATTGAAACCTAAACATGAAAACGGTTATTGCAAAGGAACGGTTTAACCTAGAAGAACCAAATTTGGTGAGCCAAGTGGGCCTGGTATACTGATCATTACCTGCAAGTATCATCAAGATTAGGTGAAAAAATGTTTGCTGAGATTTCCGGAAACTCGCAGTTTTTTTGGAAGCTTGGCAACCCCTTTCAATGAAAGTGATTCTAGTCAGTCTCTGCTTGGGGCTATTTCATTAGGACACAAACCATAGCGATAGAACTTGGAACTACATTATTGTGCCATGTTTCAAAGAGCTAGCACAAACCGTGTTTGATTTAGAGTTCCAACTACATGTATCCATATAGGATAAAACAGAGTGAAACCTAAACATGAAAACGGTTACTGCAAAGGAACGCTTTAACCTATAAGAACGAAATTTGGTGAGCCAAGTGGGATTAGTGTACTGATCATTACCTGCAAGTATCATCAAGATTGGGTGAAAAAATGTTTGCTGAGTTTTCAGGAAACTCGTAGTTTTTTTGAAGCTTGGCAACCCCTTTCAATGAAAGTGATTCTCGTCAGTCTCTGCTTGGGGCTACTCCCATAGGACACAAACCATACCCATAGAACTTGGAACTCCATTATTGTGCCAAGTTTCAAACAGCTAGCACAAACGGTGTTTGATTTAGAGTTCCAACTACATGTATCCATATAGGAGAAAACAGAGTGAAACCTAAACATGAAAACGGTTACTGCAAACTAACGGTTTAACCTATATGAACGAAATTTGGTGACCCCAGTGGGATTGATGTACTGATCATTAAATGGAAGTATCATCAAGATTGGGTGAAAAAATGTTTGCTGAGATTTCCGGAAATTCGTAGTTTTTTGGAAGCTTGGCAACCCCTTTCAATGAAAGTGATTCTCGGCAGTCTCTGCATGGGGCTACCTCCATCGGACACAAACCATAGTGATAGAAATTGGAACTACATTATTGTGCCAATTTTCAAAGTGCTAGCACAAACCGTGTTTGATTTAGTGTTCAACTACATGTATCCATATAGGAGAAAACAGAGTGAAACCTAAACATGAAAACGGTTACTACAAAGGAACGGTTTAACCTAGAAGAACGAAATTTGGTGAGCCAAGTGGGAATGGTGTACTGATCATTACCTCAAGTATCATCAAGATTGGGTGAAAAAATGTTTGCTGAGATTTCCGGAAACTCGTATTTTTTTGGAAGCTTGGCAACCCCTTTCAATGAAAGTGATTCTCGGCTGTCTCTGCTTGGGGCTACCTCCATCGGACACAAACCATAGTGATAGAAATTGGAACTACATTATTGTGCCAAGTTTCAAAGAGCTAGCACACACCGTGTTTGATTTAGAGTTCCAACTACATGTATCCATATAGGAGAAAACAGAGTGAAACCTAAACATGAAAACGGTTACTGCAAAGGAACGCTTTAACCTAGAAGAACGAAATTTGGTGAGCCAAGTGGGATTTGTGTATTGATCAGTACCTGCAAGTATCATCAAGATTGGTAGAAAAAATGTTTGCTGAGATTTCCGGAAACTCGTAGTTTTTTGGAAGCGTGGCAACCCCTTTCAATGTAAGTGATCTCGTCAGTCTCTGCTTGGGACTACTTCCACAGGACAAAAACCATAGCCATAGAACTTGGAACTACATTATTGTGCCATGTTTCAAAGAGCTAGCACAAACCGTGTTTGCCTTAGAGTTCCAACTACATGTATCCATATTGGAGAAAACAGAGTGAAACCTAAACATGAAAACGGTTATTGCAAAGGAACGGTTTAAACTAGAAGAACGAAATTTGGTGAGCCAAGTGGGATTGGTGTACTGATCATTACCTGCCAGTATCATCAAGATTGGGTGAAAAAATGTTTGCTGAGACTTAGGGAAACACGTAGTTTTTTGGAAGCTTGACAACCCCTTTCAATGAAAGTGATTCTCTTCAGTCTCTGCTTGCGGCTACTTCAATAGGACACAAACCATAGCGATAGAACTTAGAACTACATCATTGTGACAAGTTGAAAAGAGCTAGCACAAACCGTGTTTGATTTAGAGTTCCAACTACATGTATCCATATAGGAGAAAACAGAGTGAAACCTAAACGTGAAAAGGGTTACTGCAAAGAAACGGTTTAACCTAGAAGAACGAAATTTGGTGAGCCCAGTGGGATTGATGTACTGATCATTAAATGGAACTATCATCAAGATTGTGTGAAGAAATGTTTGCTGAGATTTCAGGAAACTCGTAGATTTTTGGAAGCTTGGCAACCCCTTTCAATGAAAGTGATTCTCGTCAGTCTCTGCTTGGAGCTACTTTATAGGACACAAACCATAGCCATAGAACTTGGAACTCCATTATTGTGCCAAGTTTCAAAGAGCTAGCACAAATCGTGTTTGATTTGGAGTTCCAGCTACATGTATCCATATAGGAGAAAATAGAGTGAAACCTAAACATGAAAACGGTTACTGCAAAGGAACGGTTTATCCTAGAAGAACCAAATTTGGTGAGCCAAGTGGGCCTGGTATACTGATCATTACCTGCAAGTATCATCAAGATAGGGTGAAAAAATGTTTGCAGAGATTTCTGGAAACTCATAGTTTTTTGGAAGCTTGGCAACCCCTTTCAATGAAAGTTATACTCGTCAGTCTCTGCTTGGGGCTACTTCAATTGAACACAAAACATAGCCATAGAACTTGATACTACATTATTGTGCCATGTTTCAAAGAGCTAGCACAAACCATGTTTGATTTAGAGTTCCATCTATATTTATCCATATAGGAGAAAACAGAGTGAAACCTAAACATGAAAACGGTTATTGCAAAGGAAGGGTTTAACCTAGAAAAACGAAATTTGGTGAGCCAAGTGGGATTGGTGTACTGATGATTACCTGCAAGTATCATCAAGAGTGGGAAAAAAAAATGTTTGCTGAGATTTCCGGAAACTCGTAGTTTTTTGGAAGCTTGGCAACCCCTTTCAATGAAAGTGATTCTCGTCAGTCTCTGCTTGAGACTACTTCAATAGGACATAAACCATAGCGATAGAACCTGGAACTACAACATTGTGTCAAGTTGAAAAGAGCTAGCACAAACCGTGTTTGATTTAGAGTTCCAACTACATGTATACATATAGGAGAAAACATAGTGAAACCTAAACATGAAAACGGTTACTGCAAAGGAACGGTTTAACCAGAAGAACGAAATTTGGTGAGCCAAGTAGGATTGGTTTACTGATCATTACCTGCAAGTATCATCAAGATTGCGTGAAAAAATGTTTGCTGAGATTTCAGGAAACTCGTAGTTGTTTGGAAGCTTGGCAACCCCTTTCAATGAAAGTGATTCTCGTCAGTCTTTGCTTGGGTCTACTTCAATAGGACACAAACCATTGCGACAGAACTTGGAATTACATTATTGTGCCAAGTTTCAAAGAGCTAGCACAAACCGTGTTTGATTTAGAGTTCCAACTACATGTATCCATATAGGAGAAAACAGAGTGAAACCTAAACATGAAAACGGTTACTGAAAAGGAACGGTTTAACCTAGAAGAACGAAATTTGGTGAGCCCAGTGGGATTGGTGTATTGATCATTACCTGCAAGTATCATCAAGATTGGGTGAAAAAGTGTTTGCTGAGATTTCCGGAAACTCGTAGTTTTTTGGAATCTTGGCAACCCCTTTCAATGAAAGTGATTCTCGTCAGTCTCTGCTTGGGGATACTTCCATAGGACACAAACCATAGCGATAGAACTTGGAACTACATTATTGTGCCAAGTTTCAAAGAGCTAGCACAAACTGTGTTTGATTTAGAGTTCCAATTACATGTATCCATATAGGAGAAAACAGAGAGAATCCTAAACATGAAAACGGTTACTGCAAAGGAACGGTTTAAACTAGAAGAACGAAATTTGGTAAGCCAAGTTGTACTGGTGTACTGATCATTACCTGCAAGTATCATCAAGATTGGGTGAAAAAATGTTTGCTGAGATTTCCGGAAACTCATAGTTTTTTGGAAGCTTGACAATCCCTTTCAATGAAAGTGATTCTCATTAGTCTCTGCTTGGGGCTACTTCCATTGGACACAAAAAATAGCCATAGAACTTGGAACTACATTATTGTGCCAATTTTCAAAGAGCTAGCACAAACCGTGTTTGATTTGGAGTTCCAGCTACATGTATCCATATAGGAGAAAACAGAGTGAAACCTAAATATGAAAATGGTTACTGCAAAGGAACGGTTTAACTTAGAAGAACGAAATTTGTTGAGCCAAGTGGGATTGTTGTACTGATCATTACCTGCTAGTATCATCAAGAGTGGGTGAAAAAATGCTTGCTGAGATTTCAGGAAACTCGTAGTTTTTTGGAATCTTGGCAACCCCTTTCAATGAAAGTGATTCTAGTCAGTCTCTGCTTTGGGCTACTTCAATAGGACACAAACCATAGCGATAGAACTTGGAACGACATCATTGTGTCAAATTGAAAAGAGCTAGCACAAATCGTGTTTAATTTAGAGTTCAAACTACATGTATCCATATAGGAGAAAACAGAGTTAAACCTAAACATGAAAACGGTTATTGCAATTCAACGGTTTAACCTAGAAGAACGAAATTTGGTGAGCCAAGTGGGATTGGTGTTCTGATCATTACCTGCAAGTATCATCAAGATTGGGTGAAAAAGTGTTTGCTGAGATTTCCGGAAACTCGTAGTTTTTTGGAATCTTGGCAACCCCTTTCAATGAAAGTGATTCTCGTCAGTCTCTGCTTGGGGATACTTCCATAGGACACAAACCATAGCGATAGAACTTGGAACTACATTATTGTGCCAAGTTTCAAAGAGCTAGCAGAAACCGTGTGTGATTTAGAGTTCCAACTACATGTATCCATATAGGAGAAAACAGAGTGAAACCTAAACATGAAAACGGTTACTGCAAAGGAACGGTTTAACCTAGAATAACGAAATTTGGTGAGCCAAGTGGGACTGGTATACTGATCATTACCTGCAAGTATCATCAAGATTGGGTGAAAAAATGTTTGCTGAGATTTCAGGAAACTCGTAGTTTTTTGGAAGCTTGGCAACCCCTTTCAATGAAAGTGATTCTCGTCAGTCTCTGCTTGGGGATACTTCCATAGGACACAAACCATAGCGATAGAACTTGGAAGTACATCATTGTGCCAAGTTGAAAAGAGCTAGCCCAAACCGTGTTTGATTTAGAGTTCCAACTACATGTATCCATATAGGAGAAAACAGGTGAAACCTAAACATGAAAACGGTTACTGCAAAAGAACGGTTTAACCTAGAAGAACGAAATTTGGTGAGCCAAGTGGGACTGGTATACTGATCATTACCTGCAAGTATCATTAAGATTGGGTGAAAAAATGTTTGCTGAGATTTCAGGAAACTCGTAGTTGTTTGGAAGCTTGGCAACCCCTTTCAATGAAAGTGATTCTCGTCAGTCTCTGCTTGGGGCTACATCCATTGGACAAAAGCCATAGCCATAGAACTTGGAACTACATTATTGTGCCAAGTTTCAAAGAGATAGCACAAACAGTGTTTGATTTAGAGTTCCAACTACATGTATCCATATAGGAGTAAACACAGTGAAACCTAAACATGAAAACGGTTACTGCAAAGGAACGGTTTAAACTAGAAGAACGAAATTTGGTGAGCCAAGTTGGACTGGTGTACTGATCATTACCTGCAAGTATCATCAAGATTGCGTGAAAAAATGTTTGCTGAGAATTCCGGAAAGTCATACTTTTTTGGAAGCTTGACAATCCCTTTCAATGAAAGTGATTCTCGTTAGTCTCTGCTTGGGGCTACTTCCATTGGACACAAACAATAGCCATAGAACTTGGAACTACATTATTGTGCCAAGTTTCAAAGAGCTAGCACAAACCGTTTTTGATTTGGAGTTCCAGCTACATGTATCCACATAGGTGAAAACAGAGTGAAACCTAAACATGAAAATGGTTACTGCAAAGGAACGGTTTAACCTACAAGAATGAAATTTGGTGAACCAAGTGGGATTGGTGTACTGATCATTACCTGCTAGTATCATCAAGAGTGCGTGAAAAAATGTTTGCTGAGATTTCAGAAATCTCGTAGTTTTTTGGAAGCTTGGCAACCCCTTTCAATGAAAGTGATTCTCGTCACATCAGTCTCTGCTTGGGGTACATCAATAGGACAAAAACCATAGCGATAGAACTTAGAACTACATTATTGTGCCAAGTTTCAAAGAGCTAGCACAAACCGTGTTTGATTTAGAGTTCCAACTACATGTATCCATATACTAGAAAACAGAGTGAAACCTAAACATGAAAACGGTTACTGCAAAGGAACGGTTTAACCTAGAAGAACGAAATTTGGTGAGCGCAGTGGGATTGGTGTACTGATCATTAAATGGAAGTATTATCAAGATTGGGTGAAAAAATGTTTGCTGAGATTTCAGGAAACTGGTAGTTTTTTGGAAGCTTGACAACCCCTTTCAATGAAAGTGATTCTCGTCAGTCTCTGCTTGCAGCTACTTCAATAGGACACAAACCATAGCGATAGAACTTGGAACTACATCATTGTGTCAAGCTCTAAAGAGCTATCACAAATCGTGTTTGATTTAGAGTTCCAACTACATGTATCCATATAGGAGAAAACAGAGTGAAACCTAAACATGAAAAAGGTTACTGCAAAGGAACGGTTTTACCTAGAAGAACGAAATTTGGTGAGCCCAGTGGGATTGGTGTACTGATCATTAAATGGAAGTATTATCAAGATTGGGTGAAAAAATGTTTGCTGAGATTTCAGGAAACTGGTAGTTTTTTGGAAGCTTGGCAACCCCTTTCAATGAAAGTGATTCTCATCAGTCTTTGCTTGGGTCTACTTCAATAGGACACAAACCATTGCGATAGAACTTGGAATTACATTATTGTGCCCAGTTTCAAAGAGCTAGCACAAACCGTGTTTGATTTTGAGTTCCAACTACATGTATCCATATAGGAGAAAACAGAGTGAAACCTAAACATGAAAACGGTTACTGCAAAGGAACGGTTTAACCCAGAAGAACGAAATTTGGTGAGCCCAGTGGGATTGGTGTATTGATCATTAAATGGAAGTATCATAAAGATTGGGTGAAAAAATGTTTGCTGAGATTTCGGAAACTCGTAGTTTTTTGGAAGCTTGGCAACCCCTTTCAATGAAAGTGATTCTCGTCAGTCTTTGCTTGGGGCTACTTCAATAGGACACAAACCATTGCGATAGAACTTGGAACTACATTATTGTGCCAAGTTTCAAAGAGCTAGCACAAACCGTGTTTGATTTAGAGTTCCAATTACATGTATCCATATAGGAGAAAACAGAGAGAATCCTAAACATGAAAACGGTTACTGCAAAGGAACGGTTTAACCTAGAAGAACAAAATTTGGTGAGCCAAGTGGGATTGGTGTACTGATTATAACCTGCTAGTATCATCAAGAGTGGGTGAAAAAATGTTTGCTGAAATTTCAGGAAACTCGTAGTTTTTTGGAAGCTTGGCAAACCCTTTCAATGAAAGTGATTCTCGTCAGTCTCTGCTTGCGGCTACTTCAATAGGACACAAAACATAGCGATAGAACTTGGAACTACATCATTGTGTCAAGTTGAAAAGAGCTAGCACAAATCGTGTTTGATTTAGAGTTCCAACTACATGTATCCATATAGGAGAAAACAGAGTGAAACCTAAACATGAAAACGGTTACTGCAAAGGAACGGTTTAACCTAGAAGAACGAAATTTGGTGAGCCAAGTGGGACTGGTATACTGATCATTACCTGCAAGTATCATCAAGATTGGGTGAAAAAATGTTTGCTGAGATTTCAGGAAACTCGTAGTTTTTTGGAAGCTTGGCAACCCCTTTCAATGAAAGTGATTCTCGTCTCATCAGTCTCTGCTTGGGGTACATCAATAGGACAAAAACCATAGCGATAGAACTTGGAACTACATTATTGTGCCAAGTTTCAAAGAGCTAGTACAAACCCTGTTTGATTTAGAGTTCCAACTACATGTATCCATATAGGAGAAAACAGAGTGAAACCTAAACATGAAAACGGTTACCGCAAAGGAACGGTTTAACCTAGAAGAACGAAATTTGGCGAGCCCAGTGGGATTGGTGTACTGATCATTAAATGGAAGTATTATCAAGATTGGGTGAAAAAATGTTTGCTGAGATTTCAGGAAACTGGTAGTTTTTTGGAAGCTTGGCAACCCCTTTCAATGAAAGTGATTCTCGTCCGTCTCTGCTTGTGGCTACTTCCATAGGACACAAACCAGAGCGATAGAACTTGGAACTACATCATTGTGCCAAGTTGAAAAGAGCTAGCCCAAACCGTGTTTGATTTAGAGTTCCAACTACATGTATCCATATAGGAGAAAACAGGTGAAACCTAAACATGAAAACGGTTACTGCAAAAGAACCGTTTAACCTAGAAGAACGAAATTTGGTGAGCCAAGTGGGACTGGTATACTGATCATTAAATGGAAGTATTATCAAGATTGGGTGAAAAAATGTTTGCTGAGATTTCAGGAAACTCGTAGTTGTTTGGAAGCTTGGCAACCCCTTTCAATGAAAGTGATTCTCGTCAGTCTTTGCTTGGGTCTACTTCAATAGGACACAAACCATTGCGACAGAACTTGGAATTACATTATTGTGCCAAGTTTCAAAGAGCTAGCACAAACCGTGTTTGATTTAGAGTTCCAACTACATGTATCCATATAGGAGAAAACAGAGTGAAACCTAAACATGAAAACGGTTACTGAAAAGGAACGGTTTAACCTAGAAGAACGAAATTTGGTGAGCCCAGTGGGATTGGTGTATTGATCATTACCTGCAAGTATCATCAAGATTGGGTGAAAAAGTGTTTGCTGAGATTTCCCGAAACTCGTAGTTTTTTGGAATCTTGGCAACCCCTTTCAATGAAAGTGATTCTCGTCAGTCTCTGCTTGGGGATACTTCCATAGGACACAAACCATAGCGATAGAACTTGGAACTACATTATTGTGCCAAGTTTCAAAGAGCTAGCACAAACTGTGTTTGATTTAGAGTTCCAATTACATGTATCCATATAGGAGAAAACAGAGAGAATCCTAAACATGAAAACGGTTACTGCAAAGGAACGGTTTAAACTAGAAGAACGAAATTTGGTAAGCCAAGTTGTACTGGTGTACTGATCATTACCTGCAAGTATCATCAAGATTGGGTGAAAAAATGTTTGCTGAGATTTCCGGAAACTCATAGTTTTTTGGAAGCTTGACAATCCCTTTCAATGAAAGTGATTCTCATTAGTCTCTGCTTGGGGCTACTTCCATTGGACACAAAAAATAGCCATAGAACTTGGAACTACATTATTGTGCCAATTTTCAAAGAGCTAGCACAAACCGTGTTTGATTTGGAGTTCCAGCTACATGTATCCATATAGGAGAAAACAGAGTGAAACCTAAATATGAAAATGGTTACTGCAAAGGAACGGTTTAACTTAGAAGAACGAAATTTGTTGAGCCAAGTGGGATTGTTGTACTGATCATTACCTGCTAGTATCATCAAGAGTGGGTGAAAAAATGCTTGCTGAGATTTCAGGAAACTCGTAGTTTTTTGGAATCTTGGCAACCCCTTTCAATGAAAGTGATTCTAGTCAGTCTCTGCTTTGGGCTACTTCAATAGGACACAAACCATAGCGATAGAACTTGGAACGACATCATTGTGTCAAATTGAAAAGAGCTAGCACAAATCGTGTTTAATTTAGAGTTCAAACTACATGTATCCATATAGGAGAAAACAGAGTTAAACCTAAACATGAAAACGGTTATTGCAATGCAACGGTTTAACCTAGAAGAACGAAATTTGGTGAGCCAAGTGGGATTGGTGTTCTGATCATTACCTGCAAGTATCATCAAGATTGGGTGAAAAAGTGTTTGCTGAGATTTCCGGAAACTCGTAGTTTTTTGGAATCTTGGCAACCCCTTTCAATGAAAGTGATTCTCGTCAGTCTCTGCTTGGGGATACTTCCATAGGACACAAACCATAGCGATAGAACTTGGAACTACATTATTGTGCCAAGTTTCAAAGAGCTAGCAGAAACCATGTGTGATTTAGAGTTCCAACTACATGTATCCATATAGGAGAAAACAGAGTGAAACCTAAACATGAAAACGGTTACTGCAAAGGAACGGTTTAACCTAGAATAACGAAATTTGGTGAGCCAAGTGGGACTGGTATACTGATCATTACCTGCAAGTATCATCAAGATTGGGTGAAAAAATGTTTGCTGAGATTTCAGGAAACTCGTAGTTTTTTGGAAGCTTGGCAACCCCTTTCAATGAAAGTGATTCTCGTCAGTCTCTGCTTGTGGCTACTTCCATAGGACACAAACCATAGCGATAGAACTTGGAAGTACATCATTGTGCCAAGTTGAAAAGAGCTAGCCCAAACCGTGTTTGATTTAGAGTTCCAACTACATGTATCCATATAGGAGAAAACAGGTGAAACCTAAACATGAAAACGGTTACTGCAAAAGAACGGTTTAACCTAGAAGAACGAAATTTGGTGAGCCAAGTGGGACTGGTATACTGATCATTACCTGCAAGTATCATTAAGATTGGGTGAAAAAATGTTTGCTGAGATTTCAGGAAACTCGTAGTTGTTTGGAAGCTTGGCAACCCCTTTCAATGAAAGTGATTCTCGTCAGTCTTTGCTTGGGTCTACTTCAATAGGACACAAACGATTGCGACAGAACTTGGAATTACATTATTGTGCCAAGTTTCAAAGAGCTAGCACAAACCGTGTTTGATTTAGAGTTCCAACTACATGTATCCATATAGGATAAAACAGAGTGAAACCTAAACATGAAAACGGTTACTGCAAAGGAACGCTTTAACCTATAAGAACGAAATTTGGTGAGCCAAGTGGGATTAGTGTACTGATCATTACCTGCAAGTATCATCAAGATTGGGTGAAAAAGTGTTTGCTGAGATTTCCGGAAACTCGTAGTTTTTTGGAATCTTGGCAACCCCTTTCAATGAAAGTGATTCTCGTCAGTCTCTGCTTGGGGATACTTCCATAGGACACAAACCATAGCGATAGAACTTGGAACTACATTATTGTGCCAAGTTTCAAAGAGCTAGCACAAACTGTGTTTGATTTAGAGTTCCAATTACATGTATCCATATAGGAGAAAACAGAGAGAATCCTAAACATGAAAACGGTTACTGCAAAGGAACGGTTTAAACTAGAAGAACGAAATTTGGTAAGCCAAGTTGTACTGGTGTACTGATCATTACCTGCAAGTATCATCAAGATTGGGTGAAAAAATGTTTGCTGAGATTTCCGGAAACTCATAGTTTTTTGGAAGCTTGACAATCCCTTTCAATGAAAGTGATTCTCATTAGTCTCTGCTTGGGGCTACTTCCATTGGACACAAAAAATAGCCATAGAACTTGGAACTACATTATTGTGCCAATTTTCAAAGAGCTAGCACAAACCGTGTTTGATTTGGAGTTCCAGCTACATGTATCCATATAGGAGAAAACAGAGTGAAACCTAAATATGAAAATGGTTACTGCAAAGGAACGGTTTAACTTAGAAGAACGAAATTTGTTGAGCCAAGTGGGATTGTTGTACTGATCATTACCTGCTAGTATCATCAAGAGTGGGTGAAAAAATGCTTGCTGAGATTTCAGGAAACTCGTAGTTTTTTGGAATCTTGGCAACCCCTTTCAATGAAAGTGATTCTAGTCAGTCTCTGCTTTGGGCTACTTCAATAGGACACAAACCATAGCTATAGAACTTGGAACGACATCATTGTGTCAAATTGAAAAGAGCTAGCACAAATCGTGTTTAATTTAGAGTTCAAACTACATGTATCCATATAGGAGAAAACAGAGTTAAACCTAAACATGAAAACGGTTATTGCAATGCAACGGTTTAACCTAGAAGAACGAAATTTGGTGAGCCAAGTGGGATTGGTGTTCTGATCATTACCTGCAAGTATCATCAAGATTGGGTGAAAAAGTGTTTGCTGAGATTTCCGGAAACTCGTAGTTTTTTGGAATCTTGGCAACCCCTTTCAATGAAAGTGATTCTCGTCAGTCTCTGCTTGGGGATACTTCCATAGGACACAAACCATAGCGATAGAACTTGGAACTACATTATTGTGCCAAGTTTCAAAGAGCTAGCAGAAACCGTGTGTGATTTAGAGTTCCAACTACATGTATCCATATAGGAGAAAACAGAGTGAAACCTAAACATGAAAACGGTTACTGCAAAGGAACGGTTTAACCTAGAATAACGAAATTTGGTGAGCCAAGTGGGACTGGTATACTGATCATTACCTGCAAGTATCATCAAGATTGGGTGAAAAAATGTTTGCTGAGATTTCAGGAAACTCGTAGTTTTTTGGAAGCTTGGCAACCCCTTTCAATGAAAGTGATTCTCGTCAGTCTCTGCTTGTGGCTACTTCCATAGGACACAAACCATAGCGATAGAACTTGGAAGTACATCATTGTGCCAAGTTGAAAAGAGCTAGCCCAAACCGTGTTTGATTTAGAGTTCCAACTACATGTATCCATATAGGAGAAAACAGGTGAAACCTAAACATGAAAACGGTTACTGCAAAAGAACGGTTTAACCTAGAAAAACGAAATTTGGTGAGCCAAGTGGGACTGGTATACTGATCATTACCTGCAAGTATCATTAAGATTGGGTGAAAAAATGTTTGCTGAGATTTCAGGAAACTCGTAGTTGTTTGGAAGCTTGGCAACCCCTTTCAATGAAAGTGATTCTCGTCAGTCTTTGCTTGGGTCTACTTCAATAGGACACAAACGATTGCGACAGAACTTGGAATTACATTATTGTGCCAAGTTTCAAAGAGCTAGCACAAACCGTGTTTGATTTAGAGTTCCAACTACATGTATCCATATAGGATAAAACAGAGTGAAACCTAAACATGAAAACGGTTACTGCAAAGGAACGCTTTAACCTATAAGAACGAAATTTGGTGAGCCAAGTGGGATTAGTGTACTGATCATTACCTGCAAGTATCATCAAGATTGGGTGAAAAAGTGTTTGCTGAGATTTCCGGAAACTCGTAGTTTTTTGGAATCTTGGCAACCCCTTTCAATGAAAGTGATTCTCGTCAGTCTCTGCTTGGGGATACTTCCATAGGACACAAACCATAGCGATAGAACTTGGAACTACATTATTGTGCCAAGTTTCAAAGAGCTAGCACAAACTGTGTTTGATTTAGAGTTCCAATTACATGTATCCATATAGGAGAAAACAGAGAGAATCCTAAACATGAAAACGGTTACTGCAAAGGAACGGTTTAAACTAGAAGAACGAAATTTGGTAAGCCAAGTTGTACTGGTGTACTGATCATTACCTGCAAGTATCATCAAGATTGGGTGAAAAAATGTTTGCTGAGATTTCCGGAAACTCATAGTTTTTTGGAAGCTTGACAATCCCTTTCAATGAAAGTGATTCTCATTAGTCTCTGCTTGGGGCTACTTCCATTGGACACAAAAAATAGCCATAGAACTTGGAACTACATTATTGTGCCAATTTTCAAAGAGCTAGCACAAACCGTGTTTGATTTGGAGTTCCAGCTACATGTATCCATATATGAGAAAACAGAGTGAAACCTAAATATGAAAATGGTTACTGCAAAGGAACGGTTTAACTTAGAAGAACGAAATTTGTTGAGCCAAGTGGGATTGTTGTACTGATCATTACCTGCTAGTATCATCAAGAGTGGGTGAAAAAATGCTTGCTGAGATTTCAGGAAACTCGTAGTTTTTTGGAATCTTGGCAACCCCTTTCAATGAAAGTGATTCTAGTCAGTCTCTGCTTTGGGCTACTTCAATAGGACACAAACCATAGCGATAGAACTTGGAACGACATCATTGTGTCAAATTGAAAAGAGCTAGCACAAATCGTGTTTAATTTAGAGTTCAAACTACATGTATCCATATAGGAGAAAACAGAGTTAAACCTAAACATGAAAACGGTTATTGCAATGCAACGGTTTAACCTAGAAGAACGAAATTTGGTGAGCCAAGTGGGATTGGTGTTCTGATCATTACCTGCAAGTATCATCAAGATTGGGTGAAAAAGTGTTTGCTGAGATTTCCGGAAACTCGTAGTTTTTTGGAATCTTGGCAACCCCTTTCAATGAAAGTGATTCTCGTCAGTCTCTGCTTGGGGATACTTCCATAGGACACAAACCATAGCGATAGAACTTGGAACTACATTATTGTGAAAGTTTCAAAGAGCTAGCAGAAACCGTGTGTGATTTAGAGTTCCAACTACATGTATCCATATAGGAGAAAACAGAGTGAAACCTAAACATGAAAACGGTTACTGCAAAGGAACGGTTTAACCTAGAATAACGAAATTTGGTGAGCCAAGTGGGACTGGTATACTGATCATTACCTGCAAGTATCATCAAGATTGGGTGAAAAAATGTTTGCTGAGATTTCCGGAAACTCGTAGTTTTTTGGAAGCTTGGCAACCCCTTTCAATGAAATTGATTCTCGTCAGTCTTTGCTTGGGTCTACTTCAATAGGACACAAACGATTGCGACAGAACTTGGAATTACATTATTGTGCCAAGTTTCAAAGAGCTAGCACAAACCGTGTTTGATTTAGAGTTCCAACTACATGTATCCATATAGGAGAAAACAGAGTGAAACCTAAACATGAAAACGGTTACTGAAAAGGAACGGTTTAACCTAGAAGAACGAAATTTGGTGAGCCCAGTGGGATTGGTGTATTGATCATTAAATGGAAGTATCATAAAGATTGGGTGAAAAAATGTTTGCTGAGATTTAGGAAACTCGTAGTTTTTTGGAAGCTTGGCAACCCGTTTCAATGAAAGTGATTCTCGTCAGTCTTTGCTTGGGGCTACTTCAATAGGACACAAACCATTGCGAAAGAACTTGGAACTACATTATTGTGCCAAGTTTCAAAGAGCTAGCACAAACCGTGTTTGATTTAGAGTTCAAATTACATGTATCCATATAGGAGAAAACAGAGAGAATCCTAAACATGAAAACGGTTACTGCAAAGGAACGGTTTAAACTAGAAGAACGAAATTTGGTGAGCCAAGTTGGACTGGTGTACTGATCATTACCTGCAAGTATCATCAAGATTGGGTGAAAAAATGTTTGCTGAGATTTCCGGAAACTCATAGTTTTTGGAAGCTTGACAATCCCTTTCAATGAAAGTGATTCTCGTTCGTCTCTGCTTGGGGCTACTTCCATTGGACACAAAAAATAGCCATAGAACTTGGAACTACATTATTGTGCCAATTTTCAAAGAGCTAGCACAAACCGTGTTTGATTTGGAGTTCCAGCTACATGAATCCATATAGGAGAAAACAGAGTGAAACCTAAACATGAAAATGGTTACTGCAAAGGAACGGTTTAACTTAGAAGAACGAAATTTGGTGAGCCAAGTGGGATTGTTGTACTGATCATTACCTGCTAGTATCATCAAGAGTGGGTGAAAAAATGCTTGCTGAGATTTCAGGAAACTCGTAGTTTTTTGGAAGCTTGGCAACCCCTTTCAATGAAAGTGATTCTAGTCAGTCTCTGCTTTGGGCTACTTCAATAGGACACAAACCATAGCGATAGAACTTGGAACTACATCATTGTGTCAAGTTGAAAAGAGCTAGCACAAATCGTGTTTAATTTAGAGTTCCAACTACATGTATCCATATAGGAGAAAACAGAGTTAAACCTAAACATGAAAACGGTTATTGCAATGCAACACTTTAACCTAGAAGAACGAAATTTGGTGAGCCAAGTGGGATTGGTGTTCTGATCATTACCTGCAAGTATCATCAAGATTGGGTGAAAAAGTGTTTGCTGAGATTTCCGGAAACTCGTAGTTTTTTGGAATCTTGGCAACCCCTTTCAATGAAAGTGATTCTCGTCAGTCTCTGCTTGGGGATACTTGCATAGGACACAAACCATTGCGATAGAACTTGGAACTACATTATTGTGCCAAGTTTCAAAGAGCTAGCACAAACCGTGTTTGATTTAGAGTTCCAACTACATGTATCCATATAGGAGAAAACAGGTGAAACCTAAACATAAAAACGGTTACTGCAAAAGAACGGTTTAACGTAGAAGAACGAAATTTGGTGAGCCAAGTGGGACTGGTATACTGATCATTACCTGCAAGTATCATCAAGATTGGGTGAAAAAAGGTTTGCTGAGACTTCAGGAAACTCGTAGTTGTTTGGAAGCTTGGCAACCCCTTTCAATGAAAGTGATTCTCGTCAGTCTTTGCTTGGGTCTACTTCAATAGGACACAAACCATTGCGACAGAACTTGGAATTACATTATTGTGCCAAGTTTCAAAGAGCTAGCACAAACCGTGTTTGATTTAGAGTTCCAACTACATGTATCCATATAGGAGAAAACAGAGTGAAACCTAAACATGAAAACGGTTACTGCAAAGGAACGGTTTAAGCTAGAAGAACAAAATTTGGTGAGCCAAGTGGGATTGGTGTACTGATCTTTACCTGCAAGTATCATCAAGATTGGGTGAAAAAATGTTTGCTGAGATTTCAGGAAACTCGTAGTTTTTTGGAACCTTGGCAACCCCTTTCAATGAAAGTGATTCTCGTCAGTCTGTGCTTGGGGCTCCTTCCATAGGACACAAACCATAGCCATAGAACTTGGAACTACATAATTGTGCCAAGTTTCAAAGAGCTAGCAGAAACCGTGTTTGATTTAGAGTTCCAACTACATGTATCCATATAGGAGAAAACAGAGTGAAACCTAAACATGAAAACGGTTACTGCAAAGGAACGGTTTAACGTATAAGACCGAAATTTGGTTAGCAATTGCGATTGGTGTACTGATCATTAAATGGAAGTATCATCAAGATTGGGTGAAAAAATGATTGCTGAGATTTCAGGAACCTCGTAGTTTTTTTGGAAGCTTGGCAACCCCTTTCAATGAAAGTGATTCTTCTCAGTCTCTGCTTGGGGCAACTTTAATAGGACACAAACCAACGCGATACAAGTTGGAACTACATCATTGTGCCAAGTTTCAAAGAGCTAGCACAAACAGTGTTTGACTTAGAGTTCCAACTACATGTATCCATATAGGAGAAAACAGAGTGAAACCTAAACATGAAAATGGTTACTGCAAAGGAACGGTTTAACATAGAAGAACGAAATTTGTTGAGCCAAGTTGGACTGGTGTACTGATCATTACCTGCAAGTATCATCAAGATTGTGTGAAAAAATGTTTGCTGAGATTTCCGGAAACTCGTAGTTTTTGGAAGCTTGGCATCCCCTTTCAATGAAAGTGATTTTCGCCAGTCTCTGCTTGGAGCTACTTCCATAGGACAAAAACCCTAGCCATAGTACTTGGAACTACATTATTGTGCCAAGTTTCAAAGAGATAGCACAAACCGTGTTTAATTTAGAGTTCTAACTACATGTATCCATATAGGAGAAAACAGAGTGAAACCTAAACATGAAAACGGTTCCTGCAAAGGAACGGTTTAACCTAGAAGAACGAAATTCGGTGAGCCAAGTGTGATTGGTGTACTTATCATTACCTGCAAGTATCATCAAGATTGGGAGAAAAAATGTTTGCTGAGATTTCAGGAAACTCGTATTTTTTTGGAAGCTTGGCAACCCCTTTCAATGAAAGTGATTCTCGTCAGTCTCTGCTTGCGGCTACTTCAATAGGACACAAACCATAGCGATAGAACTTGGAACTACATCATTGTGCCATGTTGAAAAGAGCTAGCACAAACCGTGTTTGATTTAGAGTTCCAAATACATGTATCCATATAGGAGAAAACAGAGTGAAACCTAAACATGAAAACGGTTACTGCAAAGGAACCCTTTAACCTATAAGAACGAAATTTGGTGAGCCAAGTGGGATTCGTGTACTGATCATTACCTGCAAGTATCATCAAGATTGGGAGAAAAAATGTTTGCTGAGATTTCCGGAAACTCGTAGTTTTTTGGAAGCTTGGCAACCCCTTTAAATAAAAGTTATTCTCGTCAGCCTCTGCTTGGGGCGACTTCAATAGGACCCAAGCCATCGCGATAGAACTTGGAACTACATTATTGTGCCAAGTTTCAAAGAGCTAGCACAAACCGTGTTTGATTTAGAGTTCCAACTACATGTATCCATATAGGAGAAAACAGAGTGAAACCTAAACATGAATACGGTTACTGCAAAGGAACGGTGTAACCTAGAAGAACGAAATTTGGTGAGCCAAGTGGGATTGGTGTACTGATCATTAAATGGAAGTATCATCAATATTGGGTGAAAAAATGATTGCTGAGATTTCCGGAAAATCATAGTTTTTTGGAATCTTGGCAACCCCTTTCAATGAAAGTGATTCTCGTCAGTCTCTGCTTGGGGCTACTTCAATAGGACACAAACCACAGCCATAGAACTTGGAACTACATTATTGTGCCAAGTTTCAAAGAGCTAGCACAAACCGTGTTTGATTTAGAGTTCCAACTACATGTATCCGTATAGGAGAAAACAGAGTGAAACCTAAACATGAAAACGGTTCCTGCAAAGGAACGGTGTAACCTAGAAGAACGAAATTTGGTGAGCCAAGTGGGACTGGTGTACTGATCATTACCTGCAAGTATCATAAAGAATGGGTGAATAAATGTTTGCTCAGATTTCAGGAAACACGTACTTTTTTGGAAGCTTGGCAACCGCTTTCAATGAAAGTGATTCTCGTCAGTCTCTGCTTGCGGCTACTTCAATAGGACACAAACCATAGCGATAGAACTTGGAACAACATCATTGTGCCACGTTGAAAAGAGCTAGCACAAACCGTGTTTAATTTAGAGTTCCAAATACATGTATCCATATAGGAGAAAACAGAGTGAAACCTAAACATGAAAACGGTTACTGCAAAGGAACAGTTTAACCTAGAAGAACGAAATTTGGTGATCCAAGTGGCATTGGTGTACTGATCATTACCTGCAAGTATCATCAAGATTGGGTGAAAAAATGTTTGCTGAGATTTCAGGAAACTCGTAGTTTTTTGGAAGCATGGCAACCCCTTTCAATTAAAGTGATTTTTCAGTCTCTGCTTGGGGATACTTCCATAGGACACAAACCATAGCCATAGAACTTGGAACTACATTATTGTGCCACGTTTCAAAGAGCTAGCACAAACCGTGTTTGATTTAGAGTTCCAACTCTATGTATCCATATAGGAGAAAACAGAGTGAAACCAAAACATGAAAATGGTTCCTGCAAAGGAACGGTTTAACATAGAAGAACGAAATTTGGTGAGCCAAGTTGGACTGGTGTACTGATCATTACCTGCAAGTATCATCAAGATTGTGTGAAAAAATGTTTGCTGAGATTTCAGGAAACTCGTAGTTTTTTTGAAGCTTGGCAATCCCTTTCAATGAAAGTGATTCTCGTCAGTCTCTGCTTGGGGCTACTTCCATAGGACACAAACAATAGCGATAGAACTTGGAATTACATTATTGTGCCAAGTTTCAAAGAGCTAGCAAAAACCGTGTTTGATTTAGAGTTCCAACTACATGTATCCATATAGGAGAAAACAGAGTGAACCATTAACAGGAAAACGGTTACTGCAAAGGAACGGTTTAACTAGAAGAACAAAATTTGGTGAGCCAAGTGGGATTGTGCTCTGATCATTACTTGCAAGTATCATCAATATTGGGTGAAAAAATGTTTGCTGAGATTACCGGAAACTCGTAGTTTTTGGAAGCTTGGCAACCCCTTTCAATGAAAGTGATTCTCATCAGTCTCTGCTTGGGGCTACTTCCATAGGACACAAACCATAGCGATAGAACATGGAATTACATTATTGTGCAACGTTTCAAAGAGCTAGCACAAACCGTGTTTGATTTAGAGTTCCAACTACATGTATCCATATAGGAGAAAACAGAGTGAACCCTAAACATGAAAACGGATACTGCAAAGGAACTTTTTAACCTAGAAGAACGAATTTTGTTGAGCCAAGTTGGACTGGTGTACTGATCATTACCTGCAAGAATCATCAAGATTGGGGGAAAAAATGTTTGCTGAGATTTCCGGAAACTCGTAGTTTTTTGGAAGCTTGGCAATCACTTTCAATGAAAGGGATTCTCGTTAGTCTCTGCTTGGGGCTATTTCCATAGGACACAAACCATAGCCATAGACCTTGGAACGATATTATTGTGCCAAGTTTCAAAGAGCTAGCACATACTGTGTTTGATTTGGAGTTCCAACTACATGTATCCATGTATGAGTAAACAGAGTGAAACCTAAACATGAAAACGGTTACTGCAAAGGAACGGTTTAAACTAGAAGAACGAAATTTTTTTCAGCCAAGTGGGATTGGTGTACTGATCATTACCTGCCAGTATCATCAAGATTAGGTGAAAAAATGTTTGCTGAGATTTCAGGAAACTCGTAGTTTTTTTGAAGCTTGGCAACCCCTTTCAATGAAAGTGATTCTCCTCAGTCTCTGCTTGGGGCTACTTCCATAGGACACAAACCATATCCATAGATCTTGGAACTACATTATTGTGCCAAGTTTCAAAGAGCTAGCACAAACCGTGTTTGATTTAGATTTCCAACTACATGTATCCATATACGAGAAAACAGAGTGAAACCTAAACATGAATACGGTTACTGCAAAGGAACGGTGTAACCTAGAAGAACGAAATTTGGTGAGCCAAGTGGGATTGGTGTACTGATCATTAAATGGAAGTATCATCAAGATTGGGTGAAAAAATGATTGCTGAGATTTCAGGAAACTCGTAGTTTTTTTGGAAGCTTGGCAACCCCTTTCAATGAAAGTGATTCTTGTCAGTCTCTGCTTGGGGAAACTTTAATAGGACACAAACCAAAGCGATACAACTTGGAACTACATCATTGTGCCAAGTTTCAAAGAGCTAGCACAAACCGTGTTTGACTTAGAGTTCCAACTACATGTATCCATATAGGAGAAATCAGAGTGAAACCTAAACATGAAAACGGTTACTGCAAAGGAACGGTTTAATCTAGAAGAACAAAATTTGGTGAGCCAAGTGGGATTGGTGTACTGATCATTACCTGCAAGTATCATCAAGATTGGGAGAAAAAATGTTTAGTGAGATTTCAGGAAAATCGTAGATTTTTGGAAGTTTGGCAACCCCTTTTTATGAAAGTGATTCTCGTCAGTCTCTGCTTAGGGCTACTTCCATAGGACACAAACCATAGACATAGAACTTGGAACTACATTATTGTGCCAAGTTTCAAAGAGCTAGCACAAACCGTGTTTGTTTTAGATTTCCAACTACATGTATCCATATAGGAGAAAACAGAGTGAAACCTAAACATGAATACGGTTACTGCAAAGGAACGGTTTAACCTAGAAGAACGAAATTTGGTGAGCCAAGTGGGATTGGTGTACTGATCATTAAATGGAAGTATCATCAATATTGGGAGAAAAAATGATTGCTGAGATTTCCGGAAAATCGTAGTTTTTTGGAATCTTGGCAACCCCTTTCAATGAAAGTGATTCTCGTCAGTCTCTGCTTGGGGCTACTTCAATAGGACACAAACCACAACCATAGAACTTGGAACTACATTATTGTGCCAAGTTTCAAAGAGCTAGCACAAACCGTGTTTGATTTAGAGTTCCAACTACATGTATCCGTATAGGAGAAAACAGAGTGAAACCTAATCATGAAAACGGTTCCTGCAAAGGAACGGTTTAACCTAGAATAACGAAATTTGGTGAGCCAAGTGGGACTGGTATACTGATCATTACCTGCAAGTATCATCAAGATTGGGTGAAAAAATGTTTGCTGAGATTTCAGGAAACTCGTAGTTTTTTGGAAGCTTGGCAACCCCTTTCAATGAAAGTGATTCTCGTCAGTCTCTGCTTGTGGCTACTTCCATAGGACACAAACCATAGCGATAGAACTTGGAACTACATCATTGTGCCAAGTTGAAAAGAGCTAGCCCAAACCGTGTTTGATTTAGAGTTACAACTACATGTATCCATATAGGAGAAAACAGGTGAAACCTAAACATAAAAACGGTTACTGCAAAAGAACGGTTTAACCTAGAAGAACGAAATTTGGTGAGCCAAGTGGGACTGGTATACTGATCATTACCTGCAAGTATCATCAAGATTGGGTGAAAAAATGTTTGCTGAGATTCAGGAAACTCGTAGTTGTTTGGAAGCTTGGCAACCCCTTTCAATGAAAGTGATTCTCGTCAGTCTTTGCTTGGGTCTACTTCAATAGGACACAAACCATTGCGACAGAACTTGGAATTACATTATTGTGCACGTTTCAAAGAGCTAGCACAAACCGTGTTTGATTTAGAGTTCCAACTACATGTATCCATATAGGAGAAAACTGAGTGAACCTAAACATGAAAACGGTTACTGCAAAGGAACGGTTTAAGCTAGAAGAACGAAATTTGGTTGAGCCAAGTGGGATTGGTGTACTGATCTTTACCTGCAAGTATCATCAAGATTGGGTGAAAAAATGTTTGCTGAGATTTCAGGAAACTCGTAGTTTTTTGGAACCTTGGCAACCCCTTTCAATGAAAGTGATTCTCGTCAGTCTGTGCTTGGGGGCTCCTTCCTAGGACACAAACCATAGCCATAGAACTTGGAACTACATAATTGTGCCAAGTTTCAAAGAGCTAGCCGAAACCGTGTTTGATTTAGAGTTCCCAACATGTATCCATATAGGAGAAAACAGAGTGAAACTAAACATGAAACGGTTACTGCAAAGGAACGGTTAATGTATAAGACCGAAATTTGGTGAGCCAATTGCGATTGGTGTACTGATCATTAAATGGAAGTATCATCAAGATTGGGTGAAAAAATGATTGCTGAGATTTCAGGAACCTCGTAGTTTTTTGGAAGCTTGGCAACCCCTTCAATGAAAGTGATTCTCGTCAGTCTCTGCTTGGGGCAACTTTAATAGGACACAAACCAACGCGATACAAGTTGGAACTACATCTTTGTGCCAAGTTTCAAAGAGCTAGCACAAAACAGTGTTTGACTTAGAGTTCCAACTACATGTATCCATATAGGAGAAACAGAGTGAAACCAAAACATGAAAATGGTTACTGCAAAGGAACGGTTTAACATAGAAGAACGAAATTTGTTGAGCCAAGTTGGACTGGTGTACTGATCATTACCTGCAAGTATCATCAAGATTGTGTGAAAAAATGTTTGCTGAGATTTTCCGGAAACTCGTAGTTTTTTGGAAGCTTGGGATCCCCTTTCAATGAAAGTGATTTTCGCCAGTCTCTGCTTTGGAGCTACTTCCATAGGACAAAAACCCCTAGCCATAGTACTTGGAACTACATTATTGTGCCAAGTTTCAAAGAGATAGCACAAACCGTGTTGAATTTAGAGTTCTAACTACATGTATCCATATAGGAGAAAACAGAGTGAAACCTTAAACATGAAAACGGTTCCTGCAAAGGAACGGTTTAACCTAGAAGAACGAAATTCGGTGAGCCAAGTTGTGATTGGTGTACTTATCATTACCTGCAAGTATCATCAAGATTGGGAGAAAAAAATGTTTGCTGAGATTTCAGGAAACTCGTATTTTTTTGGAAGCTTGGCACCCCTTTCAATGAAAGTGATTCTCGTCAGTCTCTGCTTGCGGCTACTTCAATAGGACACAAACCATAGCGATAGAACTTGGAACAACATCATTGTGCCACGTTGAAAAGAGCTAGCACAAACGTGTTTGATTTAGAGTTCCAAATACATGTATCCATATAGGAGAAAACAGAGTGAAACCTAAACATGAAAACGGTTACTGCAAAGGAACAGTTAACCTAGAAGAACGAAATTTGGTGATCCAAGTGGCATTGGTGTACTGATCATTACCTGCAAGTATCATCAAGATTGGGTGAAAAAATGTTTGCTGAGATTTCAGGAACTCGTAGTTTTTTGGAAGCATGCAACCCCTTTCAATTAAAGTGATTTTTCAGTCTCTGCTTGGGATACTTCCATAGGACACAAACCATAGCCATAGAACTTGGAACTACATTATTGTGCCACGTTTCAAAGAGCTAGCACAAACCGTGTTTGATTTAGAGTTCCAACTCTATGTATCCATATAGGAGAAAACAGAGTGAAACCAAAACATGAAAATGGTTCCTGCAAAGGAACGGTTTAACATAGAAGAACGAAATTTGGTGAGCTGTTGGACTGGTGTACTGATCATTACCTGCAAGTATCATCAAGATTGTGTGAAAAAATGTTTGCTGAGATTTCAGAAACTCGTAGTTTTTTTGAAGCTTGGCAATCCCTTTCAATGAAAGTGATTCTCGTCAGTCTCTGCTTGGGGCTACTTCCATAGGACACAAACAATAGCGATAGAACTTGGAATTACATTATGTGCAAAGTTTCAAAGAGCTAGCAAAACCGTGTTTGATTTAGAGTTCCAACTACATGTATCCATATAGGAGAAAACAGAGTGAACCATTAACAGGAAAACGGTTACTGCAAAGGAACGGTTTAACTAGAAGAACAAAATTTGGTGAGCCAAGTGGGATTTGTGCTCTGATCATTACTTCCAAGTATCATCAATATTGGGTGAAAAAATGTTTGCTGAGATTACCGGAAACTCGTAGTTTTTTGGAAGCTTGGCAACCCCTTTCAATGAAAGTGATTCTCATCAGTCTCTGCTTGGGGCGACTTCCATAGGACACAAACCATAGCGATAGAACATGGAATTACATTATTGTGCACGTTTCAAAGAGCTAGCACAAACCGTGTTTGATTTAGAGTTCCAACTACATGTATCCATATAGGAGAAAACAGAGTGAACCCTAAACATGAAACGGATACTGCAAAGGAACTTTTTAACCTAGAAGAACGAATTTTGGTGAGCCAAAGTTGGACTGGTGTACTGATCATTACTGCAAGAATCATCAAGATTGGGGAAAAAATGTTTGCTGAGATTTCCGGAAACTCGTAGTTTTTTGGAAGCTGGCAATCACTTTCAATGAAAGGGATTCTCGTTAGTCTCTGCTTGGGGCTATTTCCATAGGACACAAACCATAGCCATAGACCTTGGAACGATATTATTGTGCAAGTTTCAAAGAGCTAGCACATACCGTGTTTGATTTGGAGTTCCAACTACATGTATCCATGTATGAGTAAACAGAGTGAAACCTAAACATGAAAACGGTTACTGCAAAGGAAAGGTTTAAACTAGAAGAACGAAATTTTTTTCAGCCAAGTGGGATTGGTGTACTGATCATTACCTGCCAGTATCATCAATGAGTATCATCAAGATTAGGTGAAAAAATGTTTGCTGAGATTTCAGGAAACTCGTAGTTTTTTTGAAGCTTGGCAACCCCTTTCAATGAAAGTGATTCTCCTCAGTCTCTGCTTGGGGCTACTTCCATAGGACACAAACCATATCCATAGATCTTGGAACTACATTATTGTGCCAAGTTTCAAAGAGCTAGCACAAACCGTGTTTGATTTAGATTTCCAACTACATGTATCCATATACGAGAAAACAGAGTGAAACCTAAACATGAATACGGTTACTGCAAAGGAACGGTGTAACCTAGAAGAACGAAATTTGGTGAGCCAAGTGGGATTGGTGTACTGATCATTAAATGGAAGTATCATCAAGATTGGGTGAAAAAATGATTGCTGAGATTTCAGGAAACTCGTAGTTTTTTTGGAAGCTTGGCAACCCCTTTCAATGAAAGTGATTCTTGTCAGTCTCTGCTTGGGGAAACTTTAATAGGACACAAACCAAAGCGATACAACTTGGAACTACATCATTGTGCCAAGTTTCAAAGAGCTAGCACAAACCGTGTTTGACTTAGAGTTCCAACTACATGTATCCATATAGGAGAAATCAGAGTGAAACCTAAACATGAAAACGGTTACTGCAAAGGAACGGTTTAATCTAGAAGAACGAAATTTGGTGAGCCAAGTGGGATTGGTGTACTGATCATTACCTGCAAGTATCATCAAGATTGGGAGAAAAAATGTTTAGTAAGATTTCAGGAAAATCGTAGATTTTTGGAAGCTTGGCAACCCCTTTTTATGAAAGTGATTCTCGTCAGTCTCTGCTTGGGGCTACTTCCATAGGACACAAACCATAGCCATAGAACTTGGAACTACATTATTGTGCCAAGTTTCAAAGAGCTAGCACAAACCGTGTTTGTTTTAGATTTCCAACTACATGTATCCATATAGGAGAAAACAGAGTGAAACCTAAACATGAATACGGTTACTGCAAAGGAACGGTGTAACCTAGAAGAACGAAATTTGGTGAGCCAAGTGGGATTGGTGTACTGATCATTAAATGGAAGTATCATCAATATTGGGTGAAAAAATGATTGCTGAGATTTCCGGAAAATCGTAGTTTTTTGGAATCTTGGCAACCCCTTTCAATGAAAGTGATTCTCGTCAGTCTCTGCTTGGGGCTACTTCAATAGGACACAAACCACAGCCATAGAACTTGGAACTACATTATTGTGCCAAGTTTCAAAGAGCTAGCACAAACCGTGTTTGATTTAGAGTTCCAACTACATGTATCCGTATAGGAGAAAACAGAGTGAAACCTAATCATGAAAACGGTTCCTGCAAAGGAACGGTTTAACCTAGAAGAACGAAATTTGGTGAGCCAAGTGGGACTGGTGTACTGATCCTTACCTGCAAGTATCATCAAGATTGGGTGAAAAAATGTTTGCTGAGATTTCAGGAAACTCATACTTTTTGGAAGCTTGGCAACCCCTTTCAATGAAAGGGATTCTCGTCTGTCTCTGCTTGGGGCTACTTCCATAGGACTCAAACCATAACCATAGAACTTGGAACTACATTATTGTGCCAAGTTTCAAAGAGCTAGCACAAACCGTGTTTGATTTAGAGTTCCAACAACATGTATCCATATAGGAGAAAACAGAGTGAAACCTAAACATGAAAACGGTTACTGCAAAGGAACGGTTTAACCTAGAAGAACGAAATTTGGTGAGCCCAGTGGGATTGATGTACTGATCATTAAATGGAAGTATCATCAAGATTGGGAGAAAAAATGTTTGCTGAGATTTCCGGAAACTCGTAGTTTTTTGGAAGCTTGGCAACCCCTTTCAATGAAAGTGATTCTCGTCAGTCTCTGCTTGGGGCTCCTTCCATGGGACACAAACAATAGCGATAGAACTTGGAACTACATCATTGTGCCAAGTTTCAAAGAGCTAGCACAAACCGTGTTTGATTTAGAGTTCCAACTACATGTATCCATATAGGAGAAAACAGAGTGAAACCTAAACATGAAAACGGTTACTGCAAAGGAACGGTTTAACCTAGAAGAACGAAATTCGGTGAGTCAAGTGGGACTGGTATACTGATCATTACCTGCAAGTATCATCAAGATTGGGAGAAAAAATGTTTGCTGAGATTTCCGGAAACTCGTAGTTTTTTGGAAGCTTGGCAACCCCTTTCAATGAAAGAGATTCTCGTCAGTCTCTTCTTGGGGCTCCTTCCATGGGGACACAAACAATAGCGATAGAACTTGGAACTACATCATTGTGCCAAGTTTCAAAGAGCTAGCACAAACCGTGTTTGATTTAGAGTTCCAACTACATGTATCCATATAGGAGAAAACAGAGTGAAACCTAAACATGAAAACGGTTACTGCAAAGGAACGGTTTAACCGAGAAGAACGAAATTTGGTGAGCCAAGTGGGATTGGTGTACTGATCTTTACCTGCAAGTATCATCAAGATTGTGTGAAAAAATGTTTGCTGAGATTTCCGGAAACTCGTAGTTTTTTGGAAGCTTGGCAATCCTTTCAATGAAAGTGATTCTCATCAGTCTCTGCTTGGGGCTACTTCCATAGGACACAAACAGTAGCGATAGAACTTTTAATTACATTATTGTGCCAAGTTTCAAAGAGCTAGCACAAACCGTGTTTGACTTAGAGTTCCAACTACATGTATCCATATATGAGAAAACAGAGTGAAACCTAAACATGAAAACTGTTACTGCAAAGGAACGGTTTAAACTAGAAGAACGAAATTTTTTTGCGCCAAGTGGGATTGGTGTACTGATCATTACCTGCCAGTATCATCAAGATTAGGTGAAAAAATGTTTGCTGAGATTTCAGGAAACTCGTAGTTTTTTTGAAGCTTGGCAACCCCTTTCAATGAAAGTGATTCTCCTCAGTCTCTGCTTGGGGCTACTTCCATAGGACACTAACCAACGCGATACAACTTGGAACTACATCATTGTGCCAAGTTTCAAAGATCTAGCACAAACTGTGTTTGACTTAGAGTTCCATCTACATGTATCCATATAGGAGAAAACAGAGTGAAACCTAAACATGAATACGGTTACTGCAAAGGAACGGTGTAACCTAGAAGAACGAAATTTGGTGAGCAAAGTGGGATTGGTGTACTGATCATTAAATGGAAGTATCATCAAGATTGGGTGAAAAAATGATTGCTGAGACTTCAGGAAACTCGTAGTTTTTTTGGAAGCTTGGCAACCTGTTTCAATGAAAGTGATTCTTGTCAGTCTCTGCTTGGGGCAACTTTAATAGGACACAAACCAACGCGATACAACTTGGAACTACATCATTGTGCCAAGTTTCAAAGAGCTAGCACAAACAGTGTTTGACTTAGAGTTCCAACTACATGTATCCATATAGGAGAAATCAGAGTGAAACCTAAACATGAAAACGGTTACTGCAAAGGAACGGTTTAATCTAGAAGAACGAAATTTGGTGAGCCAAGTGGGATTGGTGTACTGATCATTACCTGCAAGTATCATCAAGATTGGCAGAAAAAATGTTTGCTGAGATTTCAGGAAACTCGTAGATTTTTGGAAGCTTGGCAACCCCTTTTAATGAAAGTGATTCTCGTCAGTCTCTGCTTGGGGCTACTTCCATAGGACACAAACCATAGCCATAGAACTTGGAACTACATTATTGTGACAAGTTTCAAGAGCTAGCAAAAACCGTGTTTGTTTTAGAGTTCCAACTACATGTATCAATATAGGAGAAAACAGAGTGAAATCTAAACATGCAAACGGTTCCTGCAAAGCAACGGTTTAACCTAGAAGAACGAAATTTGGTGAGCCAAGTGGGATTGGTGTACTGATCATTAAATGGAAGTATCATCAATATTGGGTGAAAAAATGATTGCTGAGATTTCCGGAAAATCGTAGTTTTTTGGAATCTTGGCAACCCCTTTCAATGAATGTGATTCTCGTCAGTCTCTGCTTGGGGCTACTTCAATAGGACACAAACCATAGCCATAGAACTTGGAACTACATTATTTTTCCAAGTTTCAAAGAGCTAGCACAAACCGTGTTTGATTTAGAGTTCCAACTACATGTATCCGTATAGGAGAAAACAGAGTGAAACCTAAACATGAAAACGGTTCCTGCAAAGGAACGGTTTAACCTAGAAGAACGAAATTTGGTGAGCCAAGTGGGACTGGTGTACTGATCATTACCTGCAAGTATCATCAAGATTGGGTGAAAAAATGTTTGCTGAGATTTCAGGAAACTCATACTTTTTGGAAGCTTGGCAACCCCTTTCAATGAAAGGGATTCTCGTCAGTCTCTGCTTGGGGCTACTTCCATAGGACTCAAACCATAACCATAGAACTTGGAACTACATAATTGTGCCAAGTTTCAAAGAGCTAGCACAAACCGTGTTTGATTTAGAGTTCCAACTACATGTATCCATATAGGAGAAAACAGAGTGAAACCTTAACAGGAAAACGGTTACTGCAAAGGAACGGTTTAACTAGAAGAACGAAATTTGGTGAGCCAAGTGGGATTTGTGTTCTGATCATTACTTGCAAGTATCATCAATATTGGGTGAAAAAATGTTTGCTGAGATTTCAGGAAACTCATACTTTTTGGAAGCTTGGCAACCCCTTTCAATGAAAGGGATTCTCGTCAGTCTCTGCTTGGGGCTACTTCCATAGGACTCAAACCATAACCATAGAACTTGGAACTACATAATTGTGCCAAGTTTCAAAGAGCTAGCACAAACCGTGTTTGATTTAGAGTTCCAACTACATGTATCCATATAGGAGAAAACAGAGTGAAACCTTAACAGGAAAACGGTTACTGCAAAGGAACGGTTTAACTAGAAGAACGAAATTTGGTGAGCCAAGTGGGATTTGTGTTCTGATCATTACTTGCAAGTATCATCAATATTGGGTGAAAAAATGTTTGCTGAGATTACCGGAAACTCGTAGTTTTTTGGAGGCTTGGCAAACCCTTTCAATGAAAGTGATTCTCATCAGTCTCTGCTTGGGGCTACTTCCATAGGACACAAACCATAGCGATAGAACTTGGAACTACATTATTGTGCAACGTTTCAAAGAGCTAGCACAAACCGTGTTTGATTTAGAGTTCCAACTACATGTATCCATATAGGAGAAAACAGAGTGAAACCTAAACATGAAAACGGATACTGCAAAGGAATTTTTAACCTAGAAGAACGAATTTTGTGAGCCTAGTTGGACTGGTGTACTGATCATTACCTGCGAGAATCATCAAGATTGGGTGAAAAAATGTTTGCTGAGATTTCCGGAAACTCGTAGTTTTTTGGAAGCTTGGCAATCACTTTCAATGAAAGGGATTCTCGTTAGTCTCTGCTTGGGGCTATTTCCATAGGACACAAACCATAGCCATAGACCTTGGAACTATATTATTGTGCCAAGTTTCAAAGAGCTAGCACATACCGTGTTTGATTTGGAGTTCCAACTACATGTATCCATATATGAGTAAACAGAGTGAAACCTAAACATGAAAACGGTTACTGCAAAGGAACGGTTTAAACAAGAAGAACGAAATTTTTTTCATCCAAGTGGGATTGGTGTACTGATCATTACCTGCCAGTATCATCAAGATTAGGTGAAAAATGTTGCTGAGATTTCAGGAAACTCGTAGTTTTTTTGAAGCTTGGCAACCCCTTTCAATGAAAGTGATTCTCCTCAGTCTCTGCTTGGGGCTACTTCCATAGGACACAAACCATATCCATAGATCTTGGAACTACATTATTGTGCCAAGTTTCAAAGAGCTAGCACAAACCGTGTTTGATTTAGATTTCCAACTACATGTATCCATATAGGAGAAAACAGAGTGAAACCTAAACATGAATACGGTTACTGCAAAGGAACGGTGTAACCTAGAAGAATGAAATTTGGTGAGCCAAGTGGGATTGGTGTACTGATCATTAAATGGAAGTATCATCAATATTGGGTGAAAAAATGATTGCTGAGATTTCCGGAAAATCGTAGTTTTTTGGAATCTTGGCAACCCCTTTCAATGAAAGTGATTCTCGTCAGTCTCTGCTTGGGGCTACTTCAATAGGACACAAACCACAGCCATAGAACTTGGAACTACATTATTGTGCCAAGTTTCAAAGAGCTAGCACAAACCGTGTTTGATTTAGAGTTCCAAATACATGTATCCGTATAGGAGAAAACAGAGTGAAACCTAATCATGAAAACGGTTCCTGCAAAGGAACGGTGTAACCTAGAAGAACGAAATTTGGTGAGCCAAGTGGGATTGGTGTACTGATCATTAAATGGAAGTATCATCAAGATTGGGTGAAAAAATGATTGCTGAGATTTCAGGAAACTCGTAGTTTTTTTGGAAGCTTGGCAACCCCTTTCAATGAAAGTGATTCTTGTCAGTCTCTGCTTGGGGCAACTTTAATAGGACACAAACCAACGCGATACAACTTGGAACTACATCATTGTGCCAAGTTTCAAAGAGCTAGCACAAACCGTGTTTAATTTAGAGTTCCAAATACATGTATCCATATAGGAGAAAACAGAGTGAAACCTAAACATGAAAACGGTTACTGCAAAGGAACAGTTTAACCTAGAAGAACGAAATTGATGAGCCAAGTGGCATTGGTGTACTGATCATTACCTGCAAGTATCATCAAGATTGGGTGAAAAAATGTTTGCTGAGATTTCAGGAAACTCGTAGTTTTTTGGAAGCATGGCAACCCCTTTCAATTAAAGTGATTCTTTTCAGTCTCTGCTTGGGGATACTTCCATAGGACACAAACCATAGCCATAGAACTTGGAACTACATTATGGTGCCACGTTTCAAAGAGCTAGCACAAACCGTGTTTGATTTAGAGTTCCAACTCTATGTATCCATATAGGAGAAAACAGAGTGAAACCAAAACATGAAAATGGTTCCTGCAAAGGAACGGTTTAACATAGAAGAACGAAATTTGGTGAGCCAAGTTGGACTGGTGTACTGATCATTACCTGCAAGTATCATCAAGATTGTGTGAAAAAATGTTTGCTGAGATTTCAGGAAACTCGTAGTTTTTTGGAAGCTTGGCAATCCCTTTCAATGAAAGTGATTCTCGTCAGTCTCTGCTTGGGGCTACTTCCTTAGGACACAAACAATAGCGATAGAACTTGGAATTACATTATTGTGCCAAGTTTCAAAGAGCTAGCACAAACCGTCTTTGATTTAGAGTTCCAACTACATGTATCCATATAGGAGAAAACAGATTGAACCCTTAACAGGAAAACGGTTACTGCAAAGGAACGGTTTAACTAGAAGAACAAAATTTGGTGAGCCAAGTGGGATTTGTGCTCTGATCATTACTTGCAAGTATCATCAATATTGGGTGAAAAATGTTTGCTGAGATTACCGGAAACTCGTAGTTTTTTGGAAGCTTGGCAACCCCTTTCAATGAAAGTGATTCTCATCAGTCTCTGCTTGGGGCTACTTCCATAGGACACAAACCATAGCGATAGAACATGGAATTACATTATTGTGCAACGTTTCAAAGAGCTAGCACAAACCGTGTTTGATTTAGAGTTCCAACTACATGTATCCATATAGGAGAAAACAGAGTGAAACCTAAACATGAAAACGGATACTGCAAAGGAACTTTTTAACCTAGAAGAACGAATTTTTGGTGAGCCAAGTTGGACTGGTGTACTGATCAATACCTGCAAGAATCATCAAGATTGGGGGAAAAAATGTTTGCTGAGATTTCCGGAAACTCGTAGTTTTTTTGAAGCTTGGCAACCCCTTTCAATGAAAGTGATTCTCGTCAGTCTCTGCTTGGGCCTACTTCCATAGGACAAAAACCATAGCCAGAGAGCTTGGAACTACATTATTGTGCCAAGTTTCAAAGAGCTAGCACATACCGTGTTTGATTTGGAGTTCCAACTACATGTATCCATATATGAGTAAACAGAGTGAAACCTAAACATGAAAACGGTTACTGCAAAGGAACGGTTTAAACTAGAAGAACGAAATTTTTTTCAGCCAAGTGGGATTGGTGTACTGATCATTACCTGCCAGTATCATCAAGATTAGGTGAAAAAATGTTTGCTGAGATTTCAGGAAACTCGTAGTTTTTTTGAAGCTTGGCAACCCCTTTCAATGAAAGTGATTCTCCTCAGTCTCTGCTTGGGGCTACTTCCATAGGACACAAACCATATCCATAGATCTTAGAACTACATTATTGTGCCAAGTTTCAAAGAGCTAGCACAAACCGTGTTTGATTTAGATTTCCAACTACATGTATCCATATAGGAGAAAACAGAGTGAAACCTAAACATGAATACGGTTACTGCAAAGGAACGGTGTAACCTAGAAGAACGAAATTTGGTGAGCCAAGTGGGATTGGTGTACTGATCATTAAATGGAAGTATCATCAAGATTGGGTGAAAAAATGATTGCTGAGATTTCAGGAAACTCGTAGTTTTTTTGGAAGCTTGGCATCCCCTTTCAATGAAAGTGATTCTTGTCAGTCTCTGCTTGGGGCAACTTTAATAGGACACAAACCAACGCGATACAACTTGGAACTACATCATTGTGCCAAGTTTCAAAGAGCTAGCACAAACAGTGTTTGACTTAGAGTTCCAACTACATGTATCCATATAGGAGAAATCAGAGTGAAACCTAAACATGAAAAAGGTTACTGCAAAGGAACGGTTTAATCTAGAAGAACGAAATTTGGTGAGCCAAGTGGGATTGGTGTACTGATCATTACCTGCAAGTATCATCAAGATTGGGAGAAAAAATGTTTGCTGAGATTTCAGGAAACTCGTAGATTTTTGGAAGCTTGGCAACCCCTTTTTATGAAAGTGATTCTCGTCAGTCTCTGCTTGGGGCTACTTCCATAGGACACAAACCATAGTCATAGAACTTGGAACTACATTATTGTGCCAAGTTTCAAAGAGCTAGCACAAACCGTGTTTGATTTAGAGTTCCAACTACATGTATCAGTATAGGAGAAAACAGAGTGAAACCTAAACATGAAAACGGTTCCTGCAAAGGAACGGTTTAACCTAGAAGAACGAAATTTGGTTAGCCAAGTGAGACTGGTGTACTGATCATTTCCTGCAAGTATCATCAAGATTGGGTGAAAAAATGTTTGCTGAGATTCAGGAAACTCACACTTTTTGGAAGCTTGGCAACCCTTTCAATGAAAGTGATTCTCGTGAGTCTCTGCTTGGGGCTACTTCCATATGACTCAAACCATTACCATAGAACTTGGAACTACATTATTGTGCCAAGTTTCAAAGAGCTAGCACAAACCGTGTTTGATTTAGAGTTCCAACTACATGTATCCATATAGGAGAAAACAGAGTGAAACCTAAACATGAAAACGGTTACTGCAAAGGAACCGTTTAACCTAGAAGAACGAAATTTGGTGAGCCAAGTGGGACTGGTGTACTGATCATTACCTGCAAGTATCATAAAGATGGGTGAATAAATGTTTGCTGAGATTTCAGGAAACACGTACTTTTTTGGAAGCTTGGCAACCGCTTTCAATGAAAGTGATTCTCGTCAGTCTCTGCTTGCAGCTACTTCAATAGGAAACAAACCATAGCGATAGAACTTGGAACAACATCATTGTGCCATGTTGAAAAGAGCTAGCACAAACCGTGTTTAATTTAGAGTTCCAAATATATGTATCCATATAGGAGAAAACAGAGTGAAACCTAAACATGAAAACGGTTACTGCAAAGGAACGGTTTAACCTAGAAGAACGAAATTTGGTGAGCCAAGTGGCATTGGTGTACTGATCATTACCTGCAAGTATCATCAAGATTGGGTGAAAAAATGTTTGCTGAGATTTCAGGAAACTCGTAGTTTTTTGGAAGCATGGCAACCCCTTTCAATGAAAGTGATTCTTTTCAGTCTCTGCTTGGGGATACTTCCATAGGACACAAACCATAGCCATAGAACTTGGAACTACATTATGGTGCCACGTTTCAAAGAGCTAGCACAAACCGTGTTTGATTTAGAGTTCCAACTCTATGTATCCATATAGGAGAAAACAGAGTGAAACCAAAACATGAAAATGGTTACTGGAAAGGAACGGTTTAACATAGAAGAACGAAATTTGGTGAGCCAAGTTGGACTGGTGTACTGATCATTACCTGCAAGTATCATCAAGATTGTGTGAAAAAATGTTTGCTGAGATTTCAGGAAACTCGTAGTTTTTAGGAAACTTGGCAATCCCTTTCAATGAAAGTGATTCTCGTCAGTCTCTGCTTGGGGCTACTTCCATAGGACACAAACAATAGCGATAGAACTTGGAATTACATTATTGTGCCAAGTTTCAAAGAGCTAGCACAAACCGTGTTTGATTTAGAGTTCCAACTACATGTATCCATATAGGAGAAAACAGAGTGAAACCTTAACAGGAAAACGGTTACTGCAAAGGAACGGATTAACTAGAAGAACGAAATTTGGTGAGCCAAGTGGGATTTGTGCTCTGATCATTACTTGCAAGTATCATCAAGATTGGGTGAAAAAATGTTTGCTGAGATTTCAGGAAACTCGTAGTTTTTTGGAAGCATGGCAACCCCTTTCAATTAAAGTGATTCTTTTCAGTCTCTGCTTGGGGATACTTCCATAGGACACAAAGAATAGCGATAGAACTTGGAATTACATTATTGTGCCAAGTTTCAAAGAGCTAGCACAAACAGTGTTTGACTTAGAGTTCCAACTACATGTATCCATATAGGAGAAATCAGAGTGAAACCTAAACATGAAAACGGTTCCTGCAAAGGAACGGTTTAATCTAGAAGAACGAAATTTGGTGAGCCAAGTGGGATTGGTGTACTGATCATTACCTGCAAGTATCATCAAGATTGGGAGAAAAAATGTTTGCTGAGATTTCAGGAAACTCGTAGATTTTTGGAAGCTTGGCAACCCCTTTTTATCAAAGTGATTCTCCTCAGTCTCTGCTTGGGGCTACTTCCATAGGACACAAACCATAGCCATAGAACTTGGAACTACATTATTGTGCAACGTTTCAAAGAGCTAGCACAAACCGTGTTTGTTTTAGAGTTCCAACTACATGTATCCATATAGGAGAAAACAGAGTGAAATCTAAACATGCAAACGGTTCCTGCAAAGCAACGGTATAACCTAGAAGAACGAAATTTGGTGAGCCAAGTGGGATTGGTGCACTGATCATTAAATGGAAGTATCATCAATATTGGGTGAAAAAATGATTGCTGAGATTCCGGAAAATCGTAGTTTTTTGGAATCTTGGCAACCCCTTTCAATGAAAGTGATTCTCGTCAGTCTCTGCTTGGGGCTACTTCAATAGGACACAAACCATAGCCATAGAACTTGGAACTACATTATTGTGCCAAGTTTCAAAGAGCTAGCACAAACCGTGTTTGATTTAGAGTTCCAACTACATGTATCCGTATAGGAGAAAACAGAGTGAAACCTAAACATGAAAACGGTTTAACCTAGAAGAACGAAATTTGGTGAGCCAAGTGAGACTGGTATACTGATCATTACCTGCAAGTATCATCAAGATTGGGTGAAAAAATGTTTGCTGAGATTCAGGAAACTCATACTTTTTGGAAGCTTGGCAACCCCTTTCAATGAAAGGGATTCTCGTGAGTCTCTGCATGGGGCTACTTCCATAGGACTCAAACCATTACCATAGAACTTGGAACTACATTATTGTGCCAAGTTTCAAAGAGCTAGCACAAACCGTGTTTGATTTAGAGTTCCAACTACATGTATCCATATAGGAGAAAACAGAGTGAAACCTAAACATGAAAACGGTTACTGCAAAGGAACCGTTTAACCTAGAAGAACGAAATTTGGTTAGCCAAGTGAGACTGGTGTACTGATCATTACCTGCAAGTATCATAAAGATGGGTGAATAAATGTTTGCTGAAATTTCAGGAAACACGTACTTTTTTGGAAGCTTGGCAACCGCTTTCAATGAAAGTGATTCTCGTCAGTCTCTGCTTGCAGCTACTTCAATAGGACACAAACCATAGCGATAGAACTTGGAACAACATCATTGTGCCACGTTGAAAAGAGCTAGCACAAACCGTGTTTAATTTAGAGTTCCAAATACATGTATCCATATAGGAGAAAACAGAGTGAAACCTAAACATAAAAACGGTTACTGCAAAGGAACGGTTTAACCTAGAAGAACGAAATTTGGTGAGCCAAGTGGCATTGGTGTACTGATCATTACCTGCAAGTATCATCAAGATTGGGTGAAAAAATGTTTGCTGAGATTTCAGGAAACTCGTAGTTTTTTGGAAGCATGGCAACCCCTTTCAATGAAAGTGATTCTTTTCAGTCTCTGCTTGGGGATACTTCCATAGGACACAAACCATAGCCATAGAACTTGGAACTACATTATGGTGCCACGTTTCAAAGAGCTAGCACAAACCGTGTTTGATTTAGAGTTCCAACTCTATGTATCCATATAGGAGAAAACAGAGTGAAACCAAAACATGAAAATGGTTACTGGAAAGGAACGGTTTAACATAGAAGAACGAAATTTGGTGAGCCAAGTTGGACTGGTGTACTGATCATTACCTGCAAGTATCATCAAGATTGTGTGAAAAAATGTTTGCTGAGATTTCAGGAAACTCGTAGTTTTTTGGAAACTTGGCAACCCCTTTCAATGAAAGTGATTCTCGTCAGTCTCTGCTTGGGGCTACTTCCATAGGACGAGAACAATAGCGATAGAACTTGGAATTACATTATTGTGCCAAGTTTCAAAGAGCTAGCACAAACCGTGTTTGATTTAGAGTTCCAAATACATGTATCCATATAGGAGAAAACAGAGTGAAACCTTAACAGGAAAACGGTTACTGCAAAGGAACGGTTTAACTAGAAGAACGAAATTTGGTGAGCCAAGTGGGATTTGTGCTCTGATCATTAATTGCAAGTATCATCAAGATTGGGTGAAAAAATGTTTGCTGAGATTTCAGGAAACTCGTAGTTTTTTGGAAGCATGGCAACCCCTTTCAATTAAAGTGATTCTTTTCAGTCTCTGCTTGGGGATACTTCCATAGGACACAAACAATAGCGATAGAACTTGGAATTACATTATTGTGCCAAGTTTGAAAGAGCTAGCACAAACAGTGTTTGACTTAGAGTTCCAACTACATGTATCCATATAGGAGAAATCAGAGTGAAACCTAAACATGAAAACGGTTACTGCAAAGGAACGGTTTAATCTAGAAGAACGAAATTTGGTGAGCCAAGTGGGATTGGTGTACTGATCATTACCTTCAAGTATCATCAAGATTGGGAGAAAAAATGTTTGTTGAGATTTCAGGAAACTCGTAGATTTTTGGAAGCTTGGCAACCCCTTTTTATGAAAGTGATTCTCGTCAGTCTCTGCTTGGGGCTACTTCCATAGGACACAAACCATAGCCATAGAACTTGGAACTACATTATTGTGCAACGTTTCAAAGAGCTAGCACAAACCGTGTTTGATTTAGAGTTCCAACTACATGTATCCATATAGGAGAAAACAGAGTGAAACCTAAACATGAAAACGGATACTGCAAAGGAACGGTTTAACCTAGAAGAACGAAATTTGGTGAGCCAAGTTGGACTGGTGTACTGATCATTACCTGCAAGAATCATCAATATTGGGTGAAAAAATGATTGCTGAGATTTCCGGAAACTCGTAGTTTTTTGGAAGCTTGGCAATCACTTTCAATGAAAGGGATTCTCGTTAGTCTCTGCTTGGGGCTATTTCCATAGGACACAAACCATTACCATAGAACTTGGAACTATATTATTGTGCCAAGTTTCAAAGAGCTAGCCCATACCGTGTTTGATTTGGAGTTCCAACTACATGTATCCATATATGAATAAACAGAGTGAAACCTAAACATGAAAACGGTTACTGCAAAGGAACGGTTTAAACTAGAAGAACGAAATTTTTTTCAGCCAAGTGGGATTGGTGTACTGATCATTACCTGCCAGTATCATCAAGATTAGGTGAAAAAATGTTTGCTGAGATTCAGGAAACTCATACTTTTTGGAAGCTTGGCAACCCCTTTCAATGAAAGGGATTCTCGTGAGTCTCTGCTTGGGGCTACTTCCATAGGACTCAAACCATTACCATAGAACTTGGAACTACATTATTGTGCCAAGTTTCAAAGAGCTAGCACAAACCGTGTTTGATTTAGATTTCCAACTACATGTATCCATATAGGAGAAAACAGAGTGAAACCTAAACATGAATACGGTTACTGCAAAGGAACTTTGTAACGTAGAAGAACGAAATTTGGTGAGCCAAGTGGGATTGGTGTACCGATCATTAAATGGAAGTATCATCAAGATTGGGTGAAAAAATGATTGCTGAGATTTCAGGAAACTCGTAGTTTTTTTGGAAGCTTGGCAACCCCTTTCAATGAAAGTGATTCTTGTCAGTCTCTGCTTGGGGCAACTTTAATAGGACTCAAACCAACGCGATACAACTTGGAACTACATCATTGTGCCAAGTTTCAAAGAGCTAGCACAAACAGTGTTTGACTTAGAGTTCCAACTACATGTATCCATATAGGAGAAATCAGAGTGAAACCTAAACATGAAAACGGTTACTGCAAAGGAACGGTTTAATCTAGAAGAACGAAATTTGGTGAGCCAAGTGGGATTGGTGTACTGATCATTACCTGCAAGTATCATCAAGATTGGGAGAAAAAATGTTTGCTGAGATTTCAGGAAACTCGTAGATTTTTGGAAGCTTGGCAACCCCTTTTTATGAAAGTGATTCTCGTCAGTCTCTGCTTGGGGCTACTTCCATAGGAC
>NW_027553156.1:0-45295 GCF_045843805.1 Urocitellus parryii
AACTTCGAAGTATATTATTTTGCGAAGTTTCAAAGAGCTAGCTGAAACCATGTTTGATTTTGAGTTCCAACTACATGTATCCATATGGGAGAAAACAGAGTGGAACCTAAACATGAAAACGGTTCCTGCAAAGGAACGGTTCAACCTAGAAGAACGAAATTTGGTGAGCCAAGTGGGACTGCTGTACTGATCATTACCTGCAAGTATCATCAAGATTGGGTGAAAAAATGTTTGCTGAGATTTCAGGAAACTCGTAGTTTTTTGGAAGCTTGGCAACCCCTTTCAATGAAATTGTTTCTCGTCAGTCTCTGCTTGGGGCTACTTCCATAGGACACAAACCATAGCCATAGAACTTCGAACTATATTATTTTGCCAAGTTTCAAAGAGCTAGCTCAAAGCGTGTTTGATTTAGAGTTCCAACTACATGTATCCATATAGGAGAAAACAGAGTGGAACCTAAACATGAAAACGGTTCCTGCAAAGGAACGGTTTAACCTAGAAGAACGAAATTTGGTGAGCCAAGTGGGACTGGTGTACTGATCATTACCTGCAAGTATCATCAAGATTGGGTGAAAAAATGTTTGCTGAGATTTCAGGAAACTCGTAGTTTTTTGGAAGCTTGGCAACCCTTTCAATGTAAGTGATTCTCGTCAGTCTCTGCTTGCGGCTACTTCAATAGGACACAAACGATAGCCATAGAACTTGGAACTACATTATTGTGCCAATTTTCAAAGAGCTAGCACAAACCGTGTTTGATTTAGAGTTCCAAATACATGTATCCATATAGGAGAAAACAGAGTGAAACCTAAACATTAAAAAGGTTACTGCAAAGGAACGGTTTAACCTAGAAGAACGAAATTTGGTGAGCCTAGTGGGATTGGTGTACTGATCATTAAATGGAAATCACATCAAGATTGTGTGAAAAAATGTTTGCTGAGATTTCAGGAAACTCGTATTTTATTGGAAGCTTGGCAACCCCTTTCAATGAAAGTGATTCTCTTCAGTCTCTACTTGGGGCTACTTCCATAGGACACAAACCATCGCGATAGAACTTGGAACTACATTATTGTGCCAAGTTGAAAAGAGCTAGCACAAACCGTGTTTGATTTAGAGTTCCAACTACATGTATCCATATAGGAGAAAACAGAGTGGAACCTAAACATGAAAACGGTTACTGCAAAGGAACGGTTTAATCTAGAAGAACGAAATTTGGTGAGCCAAGTGGGACTGGTGTACTGATCATTACCTGCAAGTATTATCAAGATTGGGTGAAAAAATGTTTGCTGAGATTTCCGGAAACTCATAGTTTTTTGGAAGCTTGGCAACCCTTTCAATGAAAGTGATTCTCGTCAATCTCTGCTTGGGGCTACTTCCAGAGGACACAAACCATAGCCATAGAACTTGGAGCTACATTATTGTGCCAAGTTTCAAAGAGCTAGCACAAACCTTGTTTGATTTAGAGTTCCAACTACATGTATCCATATAGGAGAAAACAGAGTGAAACCTAAACATGAAAACGGTTACTGCAAAGGAACGGTTTAACCTAGAAGAATGAAAGTTGGTGAGCCAAGTGGGATTGGTGTACTTATCATTAAATGGATGTATCATCAAGACTGGGTTAAAAAATGTTTGCTGAGATTTCAGGAAACTCGTAGTTTTCTGGAAGCTTGGCAACCCCTTTCAATGAAATTGATTCTCGTCAGTCTCTGCTTGGGGCTACTTCCATAGGACACAAACCATAGCAATAGAACTTCGAAGTATATTATTTTGCGAAGTTTCAAAGAGCTAGCTTTAAACCGTGTTTGATTTAGAGTTCCAACTACATGTATCCATCTGGGAGAAAACAGAGTGGAACCTAAACATGAAAACGGTTCCTGCAAAGGAACGGTTCAACCTAGAAGAACGAAATTTGGTGAGCCAAGTGGGACTGCTGTACTGATCATTACCTGCAAGTATCATCAAGATTGGGTGAAAAAATGTTTGCTGAGATTTCAGGAAACTCGTAGTTTTTTGGAAGCTTGGCAACCCTTTCAATGTAAGTGATTCTCGTCAGTCTCTGCTTGCGGCTACTTCAATAGGACACAAACCATAGCCATAGAACTTGGAACTACATTATTGTGCCAATTTTCAAAGAGCTAGCACAAACCGTGTTTGATTTAGAGTTCCAAATACATGTATCCATATAGGAGAAAACAGAGTGAAACCTAAACATTAAAAAGGTTACTGCAAAGGAACGGTTTAACCTAGAAGAACGAAATTTGGTGAGCCTAGTGGGATTGGTGTACTGATCATTAAATGGAAGTCACATCAAGATTGTGTGAAAAAATGTTTGCTGAGATTTCAGGAAACTCGTATTTTATTGGAAGCTTGGCAACCCCTTTCAATGAAAGTGATTCTCTTCAGTCTCTACTTGGGGCTACTTCCATAGGACACAAACCATAGCCATAGAACATGGAACTACATTATTGTGCCAAGTTTCAAAGAGATAGCACAAACCGTGTTTGATTTAGAGTTCCAACTACATGTATCCATATAGGAGAAAACAGAGTGGAACCTAAACATGAAAACGGTTACTGCAAAAGAACGGTTTAACCTAGAAGAACGAAATTTGGTGAGCCAAGTGGGAGTGGTGTACTGATCATTACCTGCAAGTATCATCAAGATTGGGTGAAAAAATGTTTGCTGAGATTTCCGGAAACTCGTAGTTTTTTGGAAGCTTGGCAACCCTTTCAATGAAAGTGATTCTCGTCAATCTCTGCTTGGGGCTACTTCCAGAGGACACAAACCATAGCCATAGAACTTGGGGCTACATTATTGTGCCAAGTTTCAAAGAGCTAGCAGAAACCTCCTTTGATTTAGAGTTCCAACTACATGTATCCATATAGGAGAAAACAGAGTGAAACCTAAACATGAAAACGGTTCCTGCAAAGGAACGGTTTAACCTAGAAGAACGAAATTTGGTGAGCCAAGTGGGAGTGGTGTACTGATCATTACCTGCAAGTATCATCACGATTGGATGAAAAATTGTTTGCTGAGATTTCAGGAAACTCGTAGTTTTTTGGAAGCTTGGCAACCCCTTTCAATTAAAGTGATTCTCGTCAGTCTCTGCTTGGGTCTACTTCCATAGGACACAAACCATACCCATAGAACTTGGAACTACATTATTTTGCCAAGTTTCAAAGAGCTAGCACAAACCGTGTTTGATTTAGAGTTCCAACTACATGTATCCATATAGGAGAAAACAGAGTGAAACCTAAACATGAAAACGGTTACTGCAAAGGAATGGTTTAACCTAGAAGAACGATATTTGGTGAGCCAAGTGGGACTGGTGTACTGATCATTACCTGCAAGTATCATCAAGATTGGGTGAAAAAATGTTTGCTGAGATTTCAGGAAACTCGTAGTTTTTTGGAAGCTTGGCATCCCTTTCAATGAAAGTGATTCTCGTCAGTCTCTGCTTGGGGCTACTTCAATAGGACACAAACCATCGCGATAGAACTTGGAACTACATTATTGTGCCAAGTTTCAAAGAGCTAGCAAAAACCGTGATTGATTTAGAGTTCCAAATACATGTATCCATATAGGAGAAAACAGTGAAACCTAAACATGAAAACGGTTACTGCAAAGGAACGGTTTAACCTAGAAGAACGAAATTTGGTGAGACAAGTGGGATTGTTGTACTGATCATTACCTGCAAGTATCATCACGATTTGGTGAAAAAATGTTTGCTGAGATTTCCGGAAACTCGTAGTTTTTTGGAAGCTTGGCAACCCCTTTCAATTAAAGTGATTCTCGTCAGTCTCTGCTTGGGGCTACTTCCATAGGACACAAACCATAACCATAGTACTTTGAACTACATTATTGTGCCAAGTTTCAAATAGCTAGCACAAACCGTGTTTGATTTAGAGTTCCAACTACATGTATCCATATAGGAGAAAACAGAGTGAAACCTAAACATGAAAACGGTTGCTGCAAAGGAACGGTTTAACCTAGAAGAACGAAATTTGGTGAGCCAAGTGGTATTGGTGTACTGATCATTACCTGCAAGTATCATCACTATTTGGTGAAAAAATATTTGCTGAGATTTCAGGAAACTCGTACTTTTTTGGAAGCCTGGCAACCCCTTTCAATGAAAGTGATTCTCGTCAGTCTCTGCTTGGGGCTACTTCAATAGGACACAAACCATAGCCATAGAACTTGGAACTACATTATTGTGCCAAGTTTCAAAGAGCTAGCACAAACCGTGTTTGATTTAGAGTTCCAACTACATGTATCCATATAGGAGAAAACAGAGTGAAACCTAAACATGGAAACGGTTACTGCAAAGGAACGGTTTAACCTAGAAGAACGAAATTTGGTGAGCCAAGTGGGATTGGTGTACTGATCATTACCTGCAAGTATCATCACGATTTGGTGAAAAAATGTTTGCTGAGATTTCCGGAAACTCGTAGTTTTTTGGAAGCTTGGCAACCCCTTTCAATGAAAGTGATTCTCGTCAGTCTCTGCTTGGGACTACTTCCATAGGACAAAAACCATAGCTATAGAACTTGGAACTACATTATTGTGCCAAGTTTCAAAGAGCTAGCACAAACTGTGTTTGATTTAGAGTTCCATTTACTTGTATCCATATAGGAGAAAACAGAGTGAAACCTAAACATGAAAACGGTTACTGCAAAGGAACGGTTTAACCTAGAAGAACGAAATTTGGTGAGCCAAGTGGTATTGGTGTACTGATCATTACCTGCAAGTATCATCACTATTTGGTGAAAAAATGTTTGCTGAGATTTCAGGAAACTCGTACTTTTTTGGAAGCCTGGCAACCCCTTTCAATGAAAGTGATTCTCGTCAGTCTCTGCTTGGGGCTACTTCAATAGGACACAAACCATAGCCATAGAACTTGGAACTACATTATTGTGCCAAGTTTCAAAGAGCTAGCACAAACCGTGTTTGATTTAGAGTTCCATTTACTTGTATCCATATAGGAGAAAACAGAGTGAAACCTAAACATGAAAACGGTTACTGCAAAGGAACGGTTTAACCTAGAAGAACGAAATTTGGTGAGCCAAGTGGGACTGCTGTACTGATCATTACCTGCAAGTATCATCAAGATTGGGGGAAAAATGTTTGTTGAGAATTCAGGAAACTCGTAGATTTTTGGAAGCTTGGCAACCCCTTTCAATGAAAGTCATTCTCGTCAGTCTCTGCTTGGGGCTACTTCCATAGGACACAAACCATAGCCATAGAACTTTGAACTACATTATTGTGCCAAGTTTCAAAGAGCTAGCAGAAACCGTGTTTGATTTAGAGTTCCAACTACATGTATCCATATAGGAGAAAACAGAGTGAAACCTAAACATGAAAACGGTTACTTCAAAGGAACGGTTTAACCTAGAAGAACGAAATTTGGTGAGCCAAGTGGGACTGGTGTACTGATAAACACCTGCAAGTATCATCACGATTTGGTGAAAAAAAATGTTTGCTGAGATTTCAGGAAACTCGTAGTTTTTTGGAAGCTTGGTAACCCCTTTCAATGAAAGTGATTCTCGTCAGTCTCTGCTTGGGGCTACTTCCATAGGACACAAACCATAACCATAGTACTTGGAACTACATTATAGTGCCATGTTTCAAAGTGGAGCTAGCACAAACCGTGTTTGATTTAGAATTCCAACTACATGTATCCATATAGGAGAAAACAGAGTGAAACCTAAACATGAAAACGGTTACTGCAAAGGAACAGTTTAACCTAGAAGAACGAAATTTGGTGAGCCAAGTGGGAGTGGTGTACTGATCATTACCTGCAAGTATCATCAAGATTGGGTGAAAAAATGTTTGCTGAGATTTCAGGAAATTCGTAGTTTTTTGGTAGCTTGGCAACCCCTTTCAATGAAAGTGATTCTTGTCAGTCTCTGCTTGGGGCTACTTCCATAGGACACAAACCATAGCCATAGAACTAGGAACTACATTATTGTGCCAAGTTTCAAAGAGCTAGCACAAACCGTGTTTGATTTAGAGTTCCAACTACATGTATCCATATAGGAGAAAACAGAGTGAAACCTAAACATGCAAACGGTTACTGCAAAGGAACAGTTTAACGTAGAAGAACGAAATTTGGTGAGCCAAGTGGGATTGGTGTAATGATCATTAAATGGATGTATCATCAAGATTGAGTGAAAAAATGTTTGCTGAGATTTCCGGAAACTCGTAGTTTTTTGGAAGCTTGGCAACCCCTTTCAATGAAAGTGATTGTCGTCAGTCTCTGCTTGGGGCTACTTCAATAGGACACAAACCATAGCGATAGAACTTGGAACTACATTATTGTGCCAAGTTTCAAAGAGCTAGCAGAAACCGTGTTTGATTTAGAGTTCCAACTACATGTATCCATATGGGAGAAAACAGAGTGGAACCTAAACATGAAAACGGTTCCTGCAAAGGAACGGTTTAACCTAGAAGAACGAAATTTGGTGAGCCAAGTGGGACTGCTGTCCTGATCATTACCTGCAAGTATCATCAAGATTGGGTGAAAAAATGTTTGCTGAGATTTCAGGAAACTCGTAGTTTTTTGGAAGCTTGGCAACCCTTTCAATGAAAGTGATTCTCGTCAGTCTCTGCTTGCGGCTACTTCAATAGGACACAAACGATAGCCATAGAACTTGGAACTACATTATTGTGCCAATTTTCAAAGAGCTAGCACAAACCGTGTTTGATTTAGAGTTCCAAATACATGTATCCATATAGGAGAAAACAGAGTGAAACCTAAACATTAAAAAGGTTACTGCAAAGGAACGGTTTAACCTAGAAGAACGAAATTTGGTGAGCCTAGTGGGATTGGTGTACTGATCATTAAATGGAAGTCACATCAAGATTGTGTGAAAAAATGTTTGCTGAGATTTCAGGAAACTCGTATTTTATTGGAAGCTTGGCAACCCCTTTCAATGAAAGTGATTAACTTCAGTCTCTACTTGGGGCTACTTCCATAGGACACAAACCATAGCCATAGAACATGGAACTACATTATTGTGCCAAGTTTCAAAGAGATAGCACAAACCGTGTTTGATTAAGAGTTCCAAATACATGTATCCATATAGGAGAAAACAGAGTGGAACCTAAACATGAAAACGGTTACGGCAAAAGAACGGTTTAACCTAGAATAACGAAATTTGGTGAGCCAAGTGGGAGTGGTGTACTGATCATTACCTGCAAGTATCATCAAGATTGGGTGAAAAAATGTTTGCTGAGATTTCCGGAAACTCGTAGTTTTTTGGAAGCTTGGCAACCCTTTCAATGAAAGTGATTCTCGTCAATCTCTGCTTGGGGCTACTTCCAGAGGACACAAACCATAGCCATAGAACTTGGAGCTACATTATTGTGCCAAGTTTCAAAGAGCTAGCAGAAACCTTGTTTGATTTAGAGTTCCAACTACATGTATCCATATAGGAGAAAACAGAGTGAAACCTAAACATGAAAACGGTTCCTGCAAAGGAACGGTTTAACCTAGAAGAACGAAATTTGGTGAGCCAAGTGGGATTGGTGTACTGATCATTACCTGCAAGTATCATCACGATTGGATGAAAAATTGTTTGCTGAGATTTCCAGAAACTCGTAGTTTTTTGGAAGCTTGGCAACCCCTTTCAATTAAAGTGATTCTCGTCAGTCTCTGCTTGGGTCTACTTCCATAGGACACAAACCATAGCCATAGAACTTGGAACTACATTATTGTGCCAAGTTTCAAAGAGCTAGCACAAACCGTGTTTGATTTAGAGTTCCAACTACATGTATCCATATAGGAGAAAACAGAGTGAAACCTAAACATGAAAACGGTTACTGCAAAGGAATGGTTTAACTTAGAAGAACGATATTTGGTGAGCCAAGTGGGACTGGTGTACTGATCATTACCTGCAAGTATCATCAAGATTGGGTGAAAAAATGTTTGCTGAGATTTCAGGAAACTCGTAGTTTTTTGGAAGCTTGGCATCCCTTTCAATGAAAGTGATTCTCGTCAGTCTCTGCTTGGGGCTACTTCAATAGGACACAAACCATCGCGATAGAACTTGGAACTAGATTATTGTGTCAAGTTTCAAAGAGCTAGCAAAAACCGTGTTTGATTTAGAGTTCCAAATACATGTATCCATATAGGAGAAAACGGTGAAACCTAAACATGAAAACGGCTACAGCAAAGGAACGGTTTAACGTAGAAGAACGAAATTTGGTGAACCAAGTGGGACTGCTGGACTGATCATTACCTGCAAGTATCATCAAGATTGGGTGAAAAAATGTTTGCTGAGAATTCAGGAAACTCGTAGTTTTTTGGAAGCTTGGTAACCCCTTTCAATGAAAGTGATTATTGTCAGTCTCTGCTTGGGGCTACTTCCATAGGACAAAAACCATAGCCATAGAACTTGGAACTACATTATTGTGCCAAGTTTCAAAGGGCTAGCACAAACCGTGTTTGATTTAGAGTTCCAACTACATGAATCCATATAGGAGAAAACAGAGTGAAACCTAAACATGAAAACGGTTACTGCAAAGGAACGGTTTAACCTAGAAGAACGAAATTTGGTGAGCCAAGTGGGATTAGTATACTGATCATTACCTGCAAGTATCATCATGATTGGATGAAAAATTGTTTGCTGTGATTTCCGGAAACTCGTTGTTTTTTGGAAGCTTGGCAACCCCTTTCAATGAAAGTGATTCTCGTCAGTCTCTGCTTGGGGCTACTTCCATAGGACACAAGCCATAGCCATAGAACTTGGAACTACATGATTGTGCCAAGTTTCAAGAGCTAGCACAAACCGTGTTTGATTTAGAGTTCCAACTACATGTATCCATATAGGAGAAAACAGAGTGAAACCTAAACATGAAAACGGTTGCTGCAAAGGAACGGTTTAACCTAGAAGAACGAAATTTGGTGAGCCAAGTGGTATTGGTGTACTGATCATTACCTGCAAGTATCATCACTATTTGGTGAAAAAATGTTTGCTGAGATTTCAGGAAACTCGTACTTTTTTGGAAGCCTGGCAACCCCTTTCAATGAAAGTGATTCTCGTCAGTCTCTGCTTGGGGCTACTTCCAGAGGACACAAACCATAGCCATAGAACTTGGAGCTACATTATTGTGCCAAGTTTCAAAGAGCTAGCAGAAACCTTGTTTGATTTAGAGTTCCAACTACATGTATCCATATAGGAGAAAACAGAGTGAAACCTAAACATGAAAACGGTTCCTGCAAAGGAACGGTATAACCTAGAAGAACGAAATTTGGTGAGCCAAGTGGGATTGGTGTAATGATCATTAAATGGATGTATCATCAAGATTGAGTGAAAAAATGTTTGCTGAGATTTCCGGAAACTCGTAGTTTTTTGGAAGCTTGGCAACCCCTTTCAATGAAAGTGATTGTCGTCAGTCTCTGCTTGGGGCTACTTCAATAGGACACAAACCATAGCGATAGAACTTGGAACTACATATTGTGCCAAGTTTCAAAGAGCTAGCAGAAACCGTGTTTGATTTAGAGTTCCAACTACATGTATCCATATGGGAGAAAACAGAGTGGAACCTAAACATGAAAACGGTTCCTGCAAAGGAACGGTTTAACCTAGAAGAACGAAATTTGGTGAGCCAAGTGGGACTGCTGTCCTGATCATTACCTGCAAGTATCATCAAGATTGGGTGAAAAAATGTTTGCTGAGATTTCAGGAAACTCGTAGTTTTTGGAAGCTTGGCAACCCTTTTAATGTAAGTGATTCTCGTCAGTCTCTGCTTGCGGCTACTTCAATAGGACACAAACGATAGCCATAGAACTTGGAACTACATTATTGTGCCAATTTTCAAAGAGCTAGCACAAACCGTGTTTGATTTAGAGTTCCAAATACATGTATCCATATAGGAGAAAACAGAGTGAAACCTAAACATTAAAAAGGTTACTGCAAAGGAACGGTTTAACCTAGAAGAACGAAATTTGGTGAGCCTAGTGGGATTGGTGTACTGATCATTAAATGGAAGTCACATCAAGATTGTGTGAAAAAATGTTTGCTGAGATTTCAGGAAACTCGTATTTTATTGGAAGCTTGGCAACCCCTTTCAATGAAAGTGATTAACTTCAGTCTCTACTTGGGGCTACTTCCATAGGACACAAACCATAGCCATAGAACATGGAACTACATTATTGTGCCAAGTTTCAAAGAGATAGCACAAACCGTGTTTTGATTAAGAGTTCCAAATACATGTATCCATATAGGAGAAAACAGAGTGGAACCTAAACATGAAAACGGTTACGGCAAAAGAACGGTTTAACCTAGAATAACGAAATTTGGTGAGCCAAGTGGGAGTGGTGTACTGATCATTACCTGCAAGTATCATCAAGATTGGGTGAAAAAATGTTTGCTGAGATTTCCGGAAACTCGTAGTTTTTTGGAAGCTTGGCAACCCTTTCAATGAAAGTGATTCTCGTCAATCTCTGCTTGGGGCTACTTCCAGAGGACACAAACCATAGCCATAGAACTTGGAGCTACATTATTGTGCCAAGTTTCAAAGAGCTAGCAGAAACCTTGTTTGATTTAGAGTTCCAACTACATGTATCCATATAGGAGAAAACAGAGTGAAACCTAAACATGAAAACGGTTCCTGCAAAGGAACGGTTTAACCTAGAAGAACGAAATTTGGTGAGCCAAGTGGGATTGGTGTACTGATCATTACCTGCAAGTATCATCACGATTGGATGAAAAATTGTTTGCTGAGATTTCCAGAAACTCGTAGTTTTTTGGAAGCTTGGCAACCCCTTTCAATTAAAGTGATTCTCGTCAGTCTCTGCTTGGGTCTACTTCCATAGGACACAAACCATAGCCATAGAACTTGGAACTACATTATTGTGCCAAGTTTCAAAGAGCTAGCACAAACCGTGTTTGATTTAGAGTTCCAACTACATGTATCCATATAGGAGAAAACAGAGTGAAACCTAAACATGAAAACGGTTACTGCAAAGGAATGGTTTAACTTAGAAGAACGATATTTGGTGAGCCAAGTGGGACTGGTGTACTGATCATTACCTGCAAGTATCATCAAGATTGGGTGAAAAATGTTTGCTGAGATTTCAGGAAACTCGTAGTTTTTTGGAAGCTTGGCATCCCTTTCAATGAAAGTGATTCTCGTCAGTCTCTGCTTGGGGCTACTTCAATAGGACACAAACCATCGCGATAGAACTTGGAACTAGATTATTGTGTCAAGTTTCAAAGAGCTAGCAAAAACCGTGTTTGATTTAGAGTTCCAAATACATGTATCCATATAGGAGAAAACGGTGAAACCTAAACATGAAAACGGCTACAGCAAAGGAACGGTTTAACGTAGAAGAACGAAATTTGGTGAACCAAGTGGGACTGCTGGACTGATCATTACCTGCAAGTATCATCAAGATTGGGTGAAAAAATGTTTGCTGAGAATTCAGGAAACTCGTAGTTTTTTGGAAGCTTGGTAACCCCTTTCAATGAAAGTGATTATTGTCAGTCTCTGCTTGGGGCTACTTCCATAGGACAAAATCCATAGCCATAGAACTTGGAACTACATTATTGTGCCAAGTTTCAAAGGGCTAGCACAAACCGTGTTTGATTTAGAGTTCCAACTACATGAATCCATATAGGAGAAAACAGAGTGAAACCTAAACATGAAAACGGTTACTGCAAAGGAACGGTTTAACCTAGAAGAACGAAATTTGGTGAGCCAAGTGGGATTAGTATACTGATCATTACCTGCAAGTATCATCATGATTGGATGAAAAATTGTTTGCTGTGATTTCCGGAAACTCGTTGTTTTTTGGAAGCTTGGCAACCCCTTTTCAATGAAAGTGATTCTCGTCAGTCTCTGCTTGGGGCTACTTCCATAGGACACAAGCCATAGCCATAGAACTTGGAACTACATGATTGTGCCAAGTTTCAAGAGCTAGCACAAACCGTGTTTGATTTAGAGTTCCAACTACATGTATCCATATAGGAGAAAACAGAGTGAAACCTAAACATGAAAACGGTTGCTGCAAAGGAACGGTTTAACCTAGAAGAACGAAATTTGGTGAGCCAAGTGGTATTGGTGTACTGATCATTACCTGCAAGTATCATCACTATTTGGTGAAAAAATGTTTGCTGAGATTTCAGGAAACTCGTACTTTTTTGGAAGCCTGGCAACCCCTTTCAATGAAAGTGATTCTCCGTCAGTCTCTGCTTGGGGCTACTTCCAGAGGACACAAACCATAGCCATAGAACTTGGAGCTACATTATTGTGCCAAGTTTCAAAGAGCTAGCAGAAACCTTGTTTGATTTAGAGTTCCAACTACATGTATCCATATAGGAGAAAACAGAGTGAAACCTAAACATGAAAACGGTTCCTGCAAAGGAACGGTATAACCTAGAAGAACGAAATTTGGTGAGCCAAGTGGGATTGGTGTACTGATCATTACCTGCAAGTATCATCACGATTGGATGAAAAATTGTTTGCTGAGATTTCCAGAAACTCGTAGTTTTTTGGAAGCTTGGCAACCCCTTTCAATTAAAGTGATTCTCGTCAGTCTCTGCTTGGGTCTACTTCCATAGGACACAAACCATAGCCATAGAACTTGGAACTACATTATTGTGCCAAGTTTCAAAGAGCTAGCACAAACCGTGTTTGATTTAGAGTTCCAACTACATGTATCCATGTAGGAGAAAACAGAGTGAAACCTAAACATGAAAACGGTTACTGCAAAGGAATGGTTTAACTTAGAAGAACGATATTTGGTGAGCCAAGTGGGACTGGTGTACTGATCATTACCTGCAAGTATCATCAAGATTGGGTGAAAAAATGTTTGCTGAGATTTCAGGAAACTCGTAGTTTTTTGGAAGCTTGGCATCCCTTTCAATGAAAGTGATTCTCGTCAGTCTCTGCTTGGGGCTACTTCAATAGGACACAAACCATCGCGATAGAACTTGGAACTAGATTATTGTGCCAAGTTTCAAAGAGCTAGCAAAAACCGTGTTTGATTTAGAGTTCCAAATACATGTATCCATATAGGAGAAAACAGTGAAACCTAAACATGAAAACGGTTACTGCAAAGGAACGGTTTAACCTAGAAGAACGAAATTTGGTGAGCCAAGTGGGATTGTTGTACTGATCATTACCTGCAAGTATCATCACGATTTGGTGAAAAAATGTTTGCTGACATTTCCGGAAACTCGTAGTTTTTAGAAGCTTGGCAACCCCTTTCAATGAAAGTGATTCTCGTCAGTCTCTGCTTGGGGCTACTTCCATAGGACACAAACCATAGCCATAGAACTTGGAACAACATTATTGTGCCAAGTTTCAAAGAGCTAGCACAAACCGTGTTTGATTTAGAGTTCCAAATACATGTATCCATATAGGAGAAAACAGACTGGAACCTAAATATGAAAACGGTTACTGAAAAGGAACGGTTTAACCTAGAAGAACGAAATTTGGTGAGCCAAGTGGGATTGGTGTACTGATCATTAAATGGATGTATCATCAAGATTGGGTGAAAAAATATTTGCTGAGATTTCAGGAAACTAGTAGTTTTTTGGAAGTTTGGCAACCCATTTCAATGAAAGTGATTCTCGTCAGTCTCTGCTTGGGGCTACTTCAATAGGACACAAACCATCGCGATAGAACTTGGAACTACATTATTGTGCCAAGTTTCAAGAGCTAGCACAAACCGTGTTTGATTTAGAGTTCGAACTATATGTATCCATATAGGAGAAAACAGAGTGAAACCTAAACATGAAAACGGTTACTGCAAAGGAACGGTTCAACCTAGAAGAACGAAATTTGGTGAGCCAAGTGGGATTGGTGTACTGATCCTTACCTGCAAGTATCATCAAGATTGGGTGAAAAAATGTTTGCTGAGATATCCGGAAACTCGTAGTTTTTTGGAAGCTTGGCAACCCCTTTCAATGAAAGTGATTCTCGTCAGTCTCTGCTTGGGGCTACTTCCAGAGGACACAAACCATAGCCATAGAACTTAGAACTACATTATTGTGCCAAGTTACAAAGAGCTAGCACAAACCGTGTTTGATTTAGAGTTCTAAATACATGTATCCATATAGGAGAAAACAGAGTGAAACCTAAACATGAAAACGGATACTGCAAAGGAATGGTTTAACCTAGAAGAACGAAATTTGGTGAACCAAGTGGGACTGCTCTACTGATCATTACCTGCAAGTATCATCAAGATTGGGTGAAAAAATGTTTTTGGAGAATTCAGGAAACTCGTAGATTTTTGGAAGCTTGGCAACCCCTTTCAATGAAAGTGATTCTTGTCAGTCTCTGCTTGGGGCTACTTCCATAGGACACAAACCATAGCCATAGAACTTGGAACTACATTATTGTGCCATGTTTCAAAGAGCTAGCACAAACCGTGTTTGATTTAGAGTTCCAACTACATGAATCATATAGGAAAAACAGAGTGAAACCTAAACATGAAAACGGTTACTGCAAAGGAACGGTTTAACCTAGAAGAACGAAATTTGGTGAGCCAAGTTGGATTGGTGTACTGATCATTACCGGCAAGTATCATCAGGATTGGATGAAAAATTGTTTGCTGAGATTTCCGGAAACTCGTAGTTTTTTGGAATCTTGGCAACCCCTTTCAATGAAAGTGATTCTCGTCAGTCTCTGCTTGGGGCTGCTTCCATAGGACACAAACCATAGCCATTGAACTTGGAACTACATGATTGTGCCAAGTTTCAAGAGTTAGCACAAACCGTGTTTGATTTAGAGTTCCAAATACATGTATCCATATAGGAGAAAACAGAGTGAAACCTAAACATGAAAACGGTTACTGCAAAGGAACGGTTTAACCTAGAAGAACGAAATTTGGTGAGCCAAGTGGGATTGGTGTAATGATCATTAAATGGATGTATCATCAAGATTGAGTGAAAAAATGTTTGCTGAGATTTCCGGAAACTCGTAGTTTTTCGGAAGTTTGGCAACCCCTTTCAATGAAAGTGATTCTCGTCAGTCTCTGCTTGGGGCTACTTCAATAGGACACAAACCATCGCGATAGAACTTGGAACTACATTATTGTGCCAAGTTTCAAAGAGCTAGCACAAACCGTGTTTGATTTAGAGTTCCAACTACATGTATCCATATAGGAGAAAACAGAGTGAAACTTAAACATGAAAACGGTTACTGCAAAGGAACGGTTTAACCTAGAAGAACGAAAATTTGGTGAGCCAAGTGGGATTGGTATACTGATCATTACCTGCAAGTATCATCACGATTGGATGAAAAATTGTTTGCTGAGATTTCCGGAAACTCGTAGTTTTTTGGAAGCTTGGCAACCCCTTTCAATTAAAGTGATTCTCGTCAGTCTCTGCTTGCGGCTACTTCCATAGGACACAAACCATAGCCATAGAACTTGGAACTACATTATTGTGCAAAGTTTCAAAGAGCTAGCACAAACCGTGTTTGATTTAGAGTTCTAAATACATGTATCCATATAGGAGAAAACAGAGTGAAACCTAAACATGAAAACGGCTACAGCAAAGGAACGGTTTAACGTAGAAGAACGAAATTTGGTGAACCAAGTGGGACTGCTGGACTGATCATTACCTGCAAGTATCATCAAGATTGGGTGAAAAAATGTTTGCTGAGAATTCAGGAAACTCGTAGTTTTTTGGAAGCTTGGTAACCCCTTTCAATGAAAGTGATTATTGTCAGTCTCTGCTTGGGGCTACTTCCATAGGACAAAAACCATAGCCATAGAACTTGGAACTACATTATTGTGCCAAGTTTCAAAGGGCTAGCCCAAACCGTGTTTGATTTAGAGTTCCAACTACATGAATCCATATAGGAGAAAACAGAGTGAAACCTAAACATGAAAACGGTTACTGCAAAGGAACGGTTTAACCTAGAAGAACGAAATTTGGTGAGCCAAGTGGGATTGGTGTACTGATCATTACCTGCAAGTATCATCACGATTGGATGAAAAATTGTTTGCTGTGATTTCCGGAAACTCGTTGTTTTTTGGAAGCTTGGCAACCCCTTTCAATGAAAGTGATTCTCGTCAGTCTCTGCTTGGGGCTACTTCCATAGGACACAAGCCATAGCCATAGAACTTGGAACTACATGATTGTGCCAAGTTTCAAGAGCTAGCACAAACCGTGTTTGATTTAGAGTTCCAACTACATGTATCCATATAGGAGAAAACAGAGTGAAACCTAAACATGAAAACGGTTGCTGCAAAGGAAAGGTTTAACCTAGAAGAACGAAATTTGGTGAGCCAAGTGGTATTGGTGTACTGATCATTACCTGCAAGTATCATCACTATTTGGTGAAAAAATGTTTGCTGAGATTTCAGGAAACTCGTACTTTTTTGGAAGCCTGGCAACCCCTTTCAATGAAAGTGATTCTCGTCAGTCTCTGCTTGGGGCTACTTCAATAGGACACAAACCATAGCCATAGAACTTGGAACTACATTATTGTGCCAAGTTTCAAAGAGCTAGCACAAACCATGTTTGATTTAGAGTTCCAACTACATGTATCCATATAGGAGAAAACAGAGTGAAACCTAAACATGGAAACGGTTACTGCAAAGGAACGGTTTAACCTAGAAGAACGAAATTTGGTGAGCCAAGTGGGATTGGTGTACTGATCATTACCTGCAAGTATCATCACGATTTGGTGAAAAATTGTTTGCTGAGATTTCCGGAAACTCGTAGTTTTTTGGAAGCTTGGCAACCCCTTTCAATGAAAGTGATTCTCGTCAGTCTCTGCTTGGGTCTACTTCCATAGGACACAAACCATAGCCATTGAACTTGGAACTACATTATTGTGCCAAGTTTCAAAGAGCTAGCACAAACCCTGTTTGATTTAGAGTTCCATTTACTTGTATCCATATAGGAGAAAACAGAGTGAAACCTAAACATGAAAACGGTTACTGCAAAGGAACGGTTTAACCTAGAAGAACGAAATTTGGTGAGCCAAGTGGGACTGCTGTACTGATCATTACCTGCAAGTATCATCAAGATTGGGGGAAAAATGTTTGTTGAGAATTCAGGAAACTCGTAGATTTTTGGAAGCTTGGCAACCCCTTTCAATGAAAGTGATTCTCGTCAGTCTCTGCTTAGGGCTACTTCCATAGGACACAAACCATAGCCATAGAACTTGGAACTACATTATTGTGCCAAGTTTCAAAGAGCTAGCAGAAACCGTGTTTGATTTAGAGTTCCAACTACATGTATCCATATAGGAGAAAACAGAGTGAAACCTAAACATGAAAACGGTTACTTCAAAGGAACGGTTTAACCTAGAAGAACGAAATTTGGTGAGCCAAGTGGGACTGGTGTACTGATCATTACCTGCAAGTATCATCAAGATTGGTTGAAAAAATGTTTCCTGAGATTATAGGAAACTCGTATTTTTTTGGAAGCTTGGCATCCCTTTCAATGAAAGTGATTCTCGTCAGTCTCTGCTTGGGGCTACTTCAATAGGACACAAACCATCGCGATAGAACTTGGAACTACATTATTGTATCAAGTTGAAAAGAGCGAGCACAAACCGTGTTTGATTTACAGTTCCAACTACATGTATCCATATAGGAGAAAACAGAGTGAAATCCAAACATGAAAACGGTTGCTGCAAAGGAACGGTTTAACCTAGAAGAACGAAATTTGGTGAGCCAAGTGGGATTGGTGTACTGATCATTACCTGCAAGTATCATCACGATTTGGTGAAAAAAATGTTTGCTGAGATTTCCGGAAACTCGCAGTTTTTTGGAAGCTTGGCAACCCCTTTCAATGAAAGTGATTCTCGTCAGTCTCTGCTTGGGGCTACTTCCATAGGACACAAACGATAGCCATAGAACTTGGAACTACATTATTGTGCCAAGTTTCAAAGAGCTAGCACAAACCTTGTTTGATTTAGAGTTCCAACTATATGTATCCATACAGAAGAAAACAGAGTGAAACCTAAACATGAAAACGGTTACTGCAAAGGAACGGTTTAATCTAGAAGAACGAAACTTGGTCAGCGAAGTGGGACTGGTGTACTGATCATTACCTGCAAGTATCATCAAGATTGGGTGAAAAAATGTTTGCTGAGATTTCAGGAAACTCGTAGTTTTTTGGAAGCTTGGTAACCCGTTTCAATGAAAGTGATTCTCGTCAGTCTCTGCTTGGGGCTACTTCCATAGGACACAAACCATAACCATAGTACTTGCAAATACATTATAGTGCCATGTTTCAAAGAGCTAGCACAAACCGTGTTTGATTTAGAATTCCAACTACATGTATCCATATAGGAGAAAACAGAGTGAAACCTAAACATGAAAACGGTTACTGCAAAGAAACAGTTTAACCTAGAAGAACGAAATTTGGTGAGCCAAGTGGGAGTGGTGTACTGATCATTACCTGCAAGTATCATCAAGATTGGGTGAAAAAATGTTTGCTGAGATTTCAGGAAATTCGTAGTTTTTTGGTAGCTTGGCAACCCCTTTCAATGAAAGTGATTCTTGTCAGTCTCTGCTTGGGGCTACTTCCATAGGACACAAACCATAGCCATAGAACTAGGAACTACATTATTGTGCCAAGTTTAAAAGAGCTAGCACAAACCGTGTTTGATTTAGAATTCCAACTACATGTATCCATATAGGAGAAAACAGAGTGAAACCTAAACATGAAAACGGTTACTGCAAAGGAACAGTTTAACGTAGAAGAACGAAATTTGGTGAGCCAAGTGGGATTGGTGTAATGATCATTAAATGGATGTATCATCAAGATTGAGTGAAAAAATGTTTGCTGAGATTTCCGGAAACTCGTACTTTTTTGGAAGCCTGGCAACCCCTTTCAATGAAAGTGATTCTCGTCAGTCTCTACTTGGGGCTACTTCAATAGGACACAAACCATAGCGATAGAACTTGGAACTACATTATTGTGCCAAGTTTCAAAGAGCTAGCACAAACCGTGTTTGATTTAGAGTTCCAACTACAGTTATCCATATAGGAGAAAACAGAGTGAAACCTAAACATGAAAACTGTTACTGCAAAGGAACGGTTTAACCTAGAAGAACGAAATTTGGAGAGCCAAGTGGGATTGGTGTACTGATCATTAAATGGATGTATCATCAAGATTGGGTGAAAAAAATGTTTGCTGAGATTTCAGGAAACTAGTAGTTTTTTGGAAGTTTGGCAACCCCTTTCAATGAAAGTGATTCTCGTCAGTCTCTGCTTGAGGCTACTTCTATAGGACACAAACCATCGCGATAGAACTTGGAACTACATTATTGTGCCAAGATTCAAAGAGCTAGCACAAACCGTGTTTGATTTAGAGTTCCAAATACGTGTATCCATATAGGAGAAAACAGAGTGAAACCTAAACATGAAAACGGTTAATGCAAAGGAACGGTTTAACCTAGAAGAACGAAATTTGGTCAGCCAAGTGGGACTGGTGACTTGATCCTTACCTGCAAGTATCATCAAGATTGGGAGAAAAAATGTTTGCTGAGATTTCAGGAAACTCGTAGTTTTTTGGAAGCTTGGCAACCCGTTTCAATGAAAGTGATTCTCATCAGTCTCTTCTTGGGGCTTCTTCCTTTGGACACAAACCATAGCCATAGAACTTGGAACTACATTATTGTGCCAAGTTTCAAAGAGCTAGCACAAACTGTGTTTGATTTAGAGTTCCAACTGCATGTATCCATATAGGAGAAATCAGAGTGAAACCTAAACATGAAAACGTTTACTGCAAAGCAACGGTTTCACCGAGAAGAACGAAATTTGGTGAGCATAGTGGGATTGGTGTACTGATCATTAAATGGAAGTATCATCAATATGGGGTGAAAAAATGTTTGCTGAGATTTCAGAAAACTCATAGTTTTATGGAAGTTTGGCAACCCCTTTCAATGAAAGTGATTCTCGTCACTCTCTGCTTGGGGCTACTTCAATAGGACACAAACCATAGCCATAGAAGTTGGAACTACATTATTGTGCCAAGTTTCAAAGAGCTAGCACAAACCGTGTTTGATTTAGAGTTCCAACTACATGTATCCATATAGGAGAAAACAGAGTGAAACCTAAACATGAAAACGGTTACTGCAAAGGAACGGTTTAACCTAGAAGAACGAAATTTGGTGAGCCAAGTGGGATTGGTGTACTGATCAGTACCTGCAAGTATCATCAAGATTGGGTGAAAAAATGTTTGCTGAGATTTCAGGAAATTCGTATTTTTTTGGTAGCTTGGCAACCCCTTTCAATGAAAGTGATTCTTGTCAGTCTCTGCTTGGGGCTACTTCCATAGGACACAAACCATAGCCATAGAACCAAGAACTACATTATAGTGCCATGTTTCAAAGCGCTAGCACAAAACGTGTTTGATTTAGAGTTCGAACTCCATGTATCCATATAGGAGAAAACAGAGTGAAACCTAAACATGAAAACGGTTACTGCAAAGGAACGGTTTAACCTAGAAGAACAAAATTTGGTGAGCCAAGTGGGATTGGTGTAATGATCACTAAATGGATGTATCATCAAGATTGAGTGAAAAAATGTTTGCTGAGATTTCCGGAAACTCGTAGTTTTTTGGAAGCTTGGCAACCCCTTTCAATGAAAGTGATTCTCGTCAGTCTCTGCTTGGGGCTACTTCAATAGGACACAAACCATCGCGATAGAACTTGGAACTACATTATTGTGCCAAGTTTCAAAGAGCTAGCACAAACCGTGTTTGATTTAGAGTTCCAACTACATGTATCCATATAGGAGAAAACAGAGTGAAACCTAAACATGAAAACGGTTACTGCAAAGGAACGGTTTAACCTAGAAGAACGAAATTTGGTGAGCCAAGTGGGACTGGTGTACTGATCATTACCTGCAAGTATCATCAAGATTGGGTGAAAAATTGTTTGCTGAGATTTCCGGAAACTCGTAGTTTTTTGGAAGCTTGGCAACCCCTTTCAATGAAATTGATTCTCGTCAGTCTCTGCTTGGGGCTACTTCCATAGGACACACACCATAGCCATAGAACTTGGAACTACATTATTGTGCCAAGTTTCAAAGAGCTAGCACAAACCGTGTTTGATTTAGAGTTCCAACTACATGTATCCATATAGGAGAAAACAGAGTGAAACCTAAACATGAAAACGGTTACTGCAAAGGAACTGTTTAACCTAGAAGAACGAAATTTGGTGAGCCAAGTGGGACTGGTGTACTGATCATTACCTGCAAGTATCATCAAGATTGGGTGAAAAAATGTTTGCTGAGATTTCAGGAAACTCGTAGTTTTTTGGAAGCTTGGCAACCCCTTTCAATGAAAGTGATTCTCGTCAGTCTCTGCTTGGGGCTACTTCAGTAGGACACAAACCATCGCGATAGAACTTGGAACTACATTATTGTGCCAAGTTTCAAATAGCTAGCACAAACCTTGTTTGATTTAGAGTTCCAAATACATGTATCCATATAGGAGAAAACAGTGAAACCTAAACATGAAAACGGTTACTGCAAAGGAACGGTTTAACCTAGAAGAACAAAATTTTGTGAGCCAAGTGGGATTGGTGTACTGATCATTACCTGCAAGTATCATCACGATTTGGTGAAAAAATGTTTGCTGAGATTTCCGGAAACTCGCCGTTTTTTGGAAGCTTGGCAACCCCTTTCAATGAAAGTGATTCTCGTCAGTCTCTGCTTGGGGCTACTTCCATAGGACACAAACGATAGCCATAGAACTTGGAACTACATTATTGTGCCAAGTTTCAAAGAGCTAGTACAAACCTTGTTTGATTTAGAGTTCCAACTATATGTATCCATATAGGAGAAAACAGAGTGAAACCTAAACATGAAAACGGTTACTGCAAAGGAACGGTTTAACCTAGAAGAACGAAACTTGGTCAGCGAAGTGGGACTGGTGTACTGATCATTACCTGCAAGTATCATCAAGATTGGGTGAAAAAATGTTTAGTGAGATTTCAGGAAACTCGTAGTTTTTTGGAAGCTTGGCAACCCCTTTCAATGAAAGTGATTCTCGTCAGTCTCTGCTTGGGGCTACTTCCAGAGGACACAAACCATAGCCATAGAACTTAGAACTACATTATTGTGCCAAGTTTCAAAGAGCTAGCACAAACCGTGTTTGATTTAGAGTTCCAACTACATGTATCCATATAGGAGAAAACAGAGTGAAACCTAAACATGAAAACGATTACTGCAAAGGAACGGTTTAACCTAGAAGAACGAAATTTGGTCAGCCAAGTGGGACTGGTGAATTGATCCTTACCTGCAAGTATCATCAAGATTGGGTGAAAAAATGTTTGCTGAGATTTCAGGAAACTCGTAGTTTTTTGGAATCTTGGCATCCCCTTTCAATGAAAGTGATTCTCGTCAGTCTCTGCTTGGGGCTACTTCAGTAGGACACAAAACATCGCGATAGAACTTGGAACTACATTATTGTGCCAAGTTTCAAAGAGCTAGCACAAACCGTGTTTGATTTAGAGTTCCAACTACATGTATCCATATAGGAGAAAACAGAGTGAAACCTAAACATGAAAACGGTTACTGCAAAGGAACGGTTTAACCTAGAAGAACGAAATTTGGTGAGCCAAGTGGGACTGGTGTACTCATCATTACCTGCAAGTATCATCAAGATTGGGTAAAAAATTGTTTGCTGAGATTTCCGGAAACTCGTCGTTTTTTGGAAGCTTGGCAACCCCTTTCAATGAAATTGATTCTCGTCAGTCTCTGCTTGGGGCTACTTCCATAGGACACAAACCATAGCCATAGAAGTTGGAACTACATTATTGTGCCAAGTTTCAAAGAGCTAGCACAAACCGTGTTTGATTTAGAGTTCCAACTACATGTATCCATATAGGAGAAAACAGAGTGAAACCTAAACATGAAAACGGTTACTGCAAAGGAACTGTTTAACCTAGAAGAACGAAATTTGGTGAGCCAAGTGGGACTGGTGTACTGATCATTACCTTCAAGTATCATCAAGATTGGGTGAAAAAATGTTTGCTGAGATTTCAGGAAACTCGTAGTTTTTTGGAAGCTTGGTAACCCCTTTCAATGAAAGTGATTCTCGTCAGTCTCTGCTTGGGGCTACTTCCATAGGACACAAACCATAACCATAGTACTTGGAACTACATTATAGTGCCAAGTTTCAACGAGCTAGCACAAACCTTGTTTGATTTAGAGTTCCAACTACATGTATCCATATAGGAGAAAACAGAGTGAAACCTAAACATGAAAACGGTTCCTGCAAAGGAACGGTTTAACCTAGAAGAACGAAATTTGGTGAGCCAAGTGGGATTGGTGTACTGATCATTAAATGGCTGTATCATCAAGATTGGGTGAAAAAATGTTTGCTGAGATTTCATGAAACTCGTAGTTTTTTGAAAGCTTGGCAACCCCTTTCAATGAAAGTGATTCTCGTCAGTCTCTGCTTGGGGCTACTTCCAGAGGACACAAACCATAGCCATAGAACTTAGAACTACATTATTGTGCCAAGTTTCAAAGAGCTAGCACAAACCGTGTTTGATTTAGAGTTCCAACTACATGTATCCATATAGGAGAAAACAGAGTGAAACCTAAACATGAAAACGATTACTGCAAAGGAACGGTTTAACCTAGAAGAACGAAATTTGGTCAGCCAAGTGGGACTGGTGAATTGATCCTTACCTGCAAGTATCATCAAGATTGGGTGAAAAAATGTTTGCTGAGATTTCCGGAAACTCGTAGTTTTTTGGAAGCTTGGAAACCCCTTTCAATGAAAGTGATTCTCGTCAGTCTCTGCTTGGGGATACTTCCATAGGACACAAACCATAGCGATACAACTTGGAACTACATCATTGTGCCAAGTTTCAAACAGCTAGCACAAACCGTGTTTGATTTAGAGTTCCAACTGCATGTATCCATATAGGAGAAATCAGAGTGAAACCTAAACATGAAAACGTTTACTGCAAAGCAACGGTTTAACCGAGAAGAACGAAATTTGGGGATCATAGTGGGATTGGTGTACTGATCATTAAATGGAAGTATCATCAATATGGGGTGAAAAAATGTTTGCTGACATTTCCGGAAACTCGTAGTTTTTTGGAAGCTTGGCAACCCCTTTCAATGAAAGTGATTCTCGTCAGTCTCTGCTTGGGGCTACTTCCAGAGGACACAAACCATAGCCATAGAACTCAGAAATACATTATTGTGCCAAGTTTCAAAGAGCTAGCACAAACCGTGTTTGATTTAGAGTTCCAACTGCATGTATCCATATAGGAGAAATCAGAGTGAAACCTAAACATGAAAACGTTTACTGCAAAGCAACGGTTTAACCGAGAAGAACGAAATTTGGTGATCATAGTGGGATTGGTGTACTGATCATTAAATGGAAGTATCATCAATATGGGGTGAAAAAATGTTTGCTGAGATTTCCGGAAACTCGTAGTTTTTTGGAAGCTTGGCAACCCCTTTCAATGAAAGTGATTCTCGTCAGTCTCTGCTTGGGGCTACTTCCAGAGGACACAAACCATAGCCATAGAACTCAGAACTACATTATTGTGCCAAGTTTCAAAGAGCTAGCACAAACCGTGTTTGATTTAGAGTTCCAACTGCATGTATCCATATAGGAGAAATCAGAGTGAAACCTAAACATGAAAACGTTTACTGCAAAGCAACGGTTTAACCGAGAAGAACGAAATTTGGTGAGCATAGTGGGATTGGTGTACTGATCATTAAATGGAAGTATCATCAATATGGGGTGAAAAAATGTTTGCTGAGATTTCCGGAAACTCATAGTTTTTTGGAAGCTTGGCAACCCCTTTCAATGAAAGTGATTCTCGTCAGTCTCTGCTTGGGGATACATCCATAGGACACAAACCATAGTGATACAACTTGGAACTACATCATTGTGCCAAGTTTCAAAGAGCTAGCACAAACCGTGTTTGATTTAGAGTTCCAACTACATGTATCCATATAGGAGAAAACAGAGTGAAACCTAAACATGAAAACGGTTACTGCAAAGCAACGGTTTAACCTAGAAGAACGAAATTTGGTGAGCCAAGTGGGATTGGTGTACTGATCATTACCTGCAAGTATCATCAAGATTGGGTGAAAAAATGTTTGCTGAGATTTCAGGAAACTCGTAGTTTTTTGGAAGCTTGGCAACCCCTTTGAATGAAAGTGATTCTCGTCAGTCTCTGCTTGGGGATACTTCCATAGGACACAAACCATAGCGATACAACTTGGAACTACATCATTGTGCCAAGTTTCAAAGAGCTAGCACAAACCGTGTTTGATTTAGAGTTCCAACTACATGTATCCATATAGGAGAAAACAGAGTGAAACCTAAAGATGAAAACGTTTACTGCAAAGCAACGGTTTAAACGAGAAGAACGAAATCTGGTGAGCATAGTGGGATTGGTGTACTGATCATTAAATGGAAGTATCATCAATATGGGGTGAAAAAATGTTTGCTGAGATTTCCGGAAACTCGTAGTTTTTTGGAAGCTTGGCAACCCTTTCAATGAAAGTGATTCTCGTCAGTCTCTGCTTGGGGCTACTTCCATAGGACACAAACCATCGCGATAGAACTTGGAACTACGTTATTGTGCCAAGTTGAAAAGAGCTAGCACAAACCGTGTTTGATTTAGAGTTCCAACTACATGTATCCATATAGGAGAAAACAGAGTGAAACCTAAACATGAAAACGGTTGCTGCAAAGGAACGGTTTAACCTAGAAGAACGAAATTTGGTGAGCCAAGTGGGATTGGTGGACTCAGCATTACATGGAAGTATCATCACGATTTGGTGAAAAAATGTTTGCTGAGATTTCCGGAAACTCGTAGTTTTTGGAACCTTGCAACCCCTTTCAATGAAAGTGATTCTCGTCAGTCTCTGCTTGGGGCTACTTCCATAGGACACAAACCATAGCCATAGAACTTGGAACTACATTATTGTGCCAAGTTTCAAAGAGCTAGCACAAACCGTGTTTGATTTAGAGTTCCAACTACATGTATCCATATAGGAGAAAACAGAGTGAAACCTAAACATGAAAACGGTTACTGCAAAGGAACGGTTTAACCTAGAAGAACGAAATTTGTTCAGCCAAGTGGGAATGGTGAATTGATCCTTACCTGCAAGTATCATCAATATTGGGAGAAAAAATGTTTGCTGAGATTTCAGGAAACTCGTAGTTTTTTGGAAGCTTGGCAACCCGTTTCAATGAAAGTGATTCTCATCAGTCTCTGCTTGGGGCTACTTCCTTTGGACACAAACCATATCCATAGAACTTGGAAATACATTATTGTGCCAATTTTCAAAGAGCTAGCACTAACCGTGTTTGATTGAGAGTTCCAACTGCATGTATCCATATAGGAGAAATCAGAGTGAAACCTAAACATGAAAACTGTTACCGCAACGGAATGGTTTAACCTAGAAGAACGAAATTTGGTGAGCCAAGTGGGATTGGTGTACTGATCATTACCTGCAAGTATCATAAAGATTGGGTGAAAAAATGTTTGCTGAGATTTCCGGAAACTAGTAGTTTTTTGGAAGTTTGGCAACCCCTTTCAATGAAAGTGATTCTCGTCAGTCTCTGCTTGGGGCTACTTCTATAGGACAAAAACCATCGCGATAGAACTTGGAACTACATTATTGTGCCAAGTTTCAAAGAGCTAGCACAAACCGTGTTTGATTTAGAGTTCCAACTACATGTATCCATATAGGAGAAAACAGAGTGGAACCTAAACATGAAAACGGTTCCTGCAAAGGAACGGTTTTCCTAGAAGAACGAAATTTGGTGAGCCAAATGGGATTGGTGAACTGATCATTAAGTGGAAGTATCATCAAGATTGGGTGAAAAAATGATTGCTGAGATTTCAGGAAACTCGTAGTTTTTTGGAAGCTTGGCAACCCCTTTCAATGAAAGTGATTCTCGTCAGTCTCTGCTTGGGGCTACTTCCATGGGACACAAACCATAGCCATAGAACTTGGAACTACATTATTGTGCCAAGTTTCAATTAGCTAGCACAAACCGTGTTTGATTTAGAGTTCCAACTACATGTATCCATATGGGAGAAAACAGAGTGAAACCTAAACATGAAAACGGTTACTGCAAAGGAACGGTTTAACCTAGAAGAACGAAATTTGGTGAGCCTAGTGGGATTGGTGTACTGATCATTACCTGCAAGTATATCAAGATTGGGTGAAAAAATGTTTGCTGAGATTTCAGGAAACTCGTACTTTTTTGGAAGCCTGGCAACCCCTTTCAATGAAAGTGATTCTCGTCAGTCTCTGCTTGGGCTTACTTCCGTAGGACACAAACCATAGCCATAGAACTTGGAACTGTATTATTGTGCCAAGTTTCAAAGAGCTAGCACAAACCGTGTTTGATTTAGAGTTCCAAATACATGTATCCATAGAGGAGAAAACAGAGTGAAACCTAAACATGGAAACGGTTACTGCAAAGGAACGGTTTAACCGAGAAGAACGAAATTTGGTGAGCCAAGTGGGATTGGTGTACTGATCATTAAATGGAAGTATCATCAAGATTGGGTGAAAAAATGTTTGCTGAGATTTCAGGAAACTCGTAGTTTTTTGGTAGCTTGGCAACCCCTTTGAATGAAAGTGATTCTCATCAGTCTCTGTTTGGGGCTACTTCCATAGGACACAAACCATAGCCGTAGAACGTGGAACTACATTATTGTGCCAAGTTTCAAAGAGCTAGCACAAACCGTGTTTGATTTAGAGTTCCAACTACATGTATCTACATAGGAGAAAACAGAGTGAAACCTAAACATGAAAACGGTTACTGCAAAGGAACGGTTTAACCTAGAAGAACGAAATTTGGTCAGAAAACTGGGACTGGTGAATTGATCCTTACCTGCAAGTATCATCAAGATTGGGAGAAAAAATGTTTGCTGAGATTTCAGGAAACTCGTAGTTTTTTGGAAGCTTGGCAACCCGTTTCAATGAAAGTGATTCTCATCAGTCTCTGCTTGGGGCGACTTCCTTTGGACACAAACCATAGCCATAGAACTTGGAACTACATTATTGTGCCAAGTTTCAAAGAGCTAGCACAAACCGTGTTTGATTTAGAGTTCCAACTACATGTATCCATATAGGAGAAATCAGAGTGAAACATAAACATGAAAACGGTTACTGCAAAGGAACGGTTTAACCTAGAAGAACGAAATTTGGTGAGCCTAGTGGGATTGGTGTACTGATCATTAAATGGAAGTATCATCAAGATTGGGTGAAAAAATGTTTGGTGAGAATTCAGGAAATTCGTAGTTTTTTGGAAGCTTGGCAACCCCTTTCAATGAATGTGATTCTCGTCAGTCTCTGCTTGGGGCTACTTCCATAGGACACAAACCATAGCCATAGAATTTGGAACTACATTATTGTGCCAAGTTTCAATTAGCTAGCACAAACCGTGTTTGATTTAGAGTTCCAACTACATGTATCCATATAGGAGAAAACAGAGTGAAACCTAAACATGAAAACGGTTACTGCAAAGGAACGGTTTAACCTAGAAGAACGAAATTTGGTGAGCCTAGTGGGATTGGTGTACTGATCATTAAATGGAAGTATCATCAAGATTGGGTGAAAAAATGTTTGCTGAGATTTCAGGAAACTCGTAGTTTTTTGGAAGCTTGGCAACCCTTTCAATGAAAGTGATTCTCGTCAGTCTCTGCTTGGGCTACTTCCATAGGACACAAACCAGAGCCATAGAACTTGGAACTACATTATTGTGCCAAGTTGAAAAGAGCTAGCACAAACCGTGTTTGATTTAGAGTTCCAACTACATGTATCCATATAGGAGAAAACAGAGTGAAACCTAAACATGAAAACGGTTACTGCAAAGGAACGGTTTAACCTAGAAGAACGAAATTTGGTGAGCCAAGTGGGATTGGTGTACTGATCATTACCTGCAAGTATCATCACGATTTGGTGAAAAAATGTTTGCTGAGATTTCAGGAAACTCGTAGTTTTTTGGAAGCTTGGCAACCCCTTTCAATGAAAGTCATTCTCGTCAGTCTCTGCTTGGGGCTACTTCCATAGGACACAAACCATAACCATAGAACTTGGAACTACATTATTGTGCCAAGTTTCAAAGAGCTAGCACAAACCGTGTTTGATTTAGAGTTCCAAATACATGTATCCATATAGGAGAAAACAGAGTGAAACTTAAACATGAAAACGGTTACTGCAAAGGAACGGTTTAACCTAGAAGAACGAAATTTGGTGAGCGTAGTGGGATTGGTGTACTGATCATTAAATGGAAGTATCATCAAGATTGGGTGAAAAAATGTTTGCTGAGATTTCAGGAAACTCGTAGTTTTTTGGACGCTTGGCAACCCCTTTCAATGAAAGTGATTCTCGTCAGTCTCTGCTTGGGGCTACATCCATAGGACACAAACCATAACCATTGAACTTGGAACTACATTATAGTGTCAAGTTTCAAAGAGCTAGCACAAACCGTGTTTGATTTAGAGTTCCAACTACATGTATCCATATAGGAAAAAACAGAGTGAAACCTAAACATGAAAACGGTTACTGCAAAGGAACGGTTTAACTTAGAAGAACGAAATTTGGTGAGCCAAGTGGGACTGGTGTACTGATCATTACCTGCAAGTATATCAAGATTGGGTGAAAAAATGTTTGCTGAGATTTCAGGAAACTCGTAGTTTTTTGGAAGCTTGGCAACCCCTTTAAATGAAAGTGATTCTCGTCAGTCTCTGCTTGGGGCTACTTCTATAGGACAAAAACCATCGCGATAGAACTTGGAACTACATTATTGTGCCAAGTTTCAAAGAGCTAGCACAAACCGTGTTTGATTTAGAGTTCCAACTACATGTATCCATATAGGAGAAAACAGAGTGGAACCTAAACATGAAAACGGTTCCTGCAAAGGAACGGTTTTCCTAGAAGAACGAAATTTGGTGAGCCAAATGGGATTGGTGAACTGATCATTAAGTGGAAGTATCATCAAGATTGGGTGAAAAAATGATTGCTGAGATTTCAGGAAACTCGTAGTTTTTTGGAAGCTTGGCAACCCCTTTCAATGAAAGTGATTCTCGTCAGTCTCTGCTTGGGGCTACTTCCATGGGACACAAACCATAGCCATAGAACTTGGAACTACATTACTGTGCCAAGTTTCAATTAGCTAGCACAAACCGTGTTTGATTTAGAGTTCCAACTACATGTATCCATATGGGAGAAAACAGAGTGAAACCTAAACATGAAAACGGTTACTGCAAAGGAACGGTTTAACCTAGAAGAACGAAATTTGGTGAGCCTAGTGGGATTGGTGTACTGATCATTACCTGCAAGTATATCAAGATTGGGTGAAAAAATGTTTGCTGAGATTTCAGGAAACTCGTACTTTTTTGGAAGCCTGGCAACCCCTTTCAATGAAAGTGATTCTCGTCAGTCTCTGCTTGGGCTTACTTCCGTAGGACACAAACCATAGCCATAGAACTTGGAACTGTATTATTGTGCCAAGTTTCAAAGAGCTAGCACAAACCGTGTTTGATTTAGAGTTCCAAATACATGTATCCATAGAGGAGAAAACAGAGTGAAACCTAAACATGGAAACAGTTACTGCAAAGGAACGGTTTAACCGAGAAGAACGAAATTTGGTGAGCCAAGTGGGATTGGTGTACTGATCATTAAATGGAAGTATCATCAAGATTGGGTGAAAAAATGTTTGCTGAGATTTCAGGAAACTCGTAGTTTTTTGGTAGCTTGGCAACCCCTTTGAATGAAAGTGATTCTCATCAGTCTCTGTTTGGGGCTACTTCCATAGGACACAAACCATAGCCGTAGAACGTGGAACTACATTATTGTGCCAAGTTTCAAAGAGCTAGCACAAACCGTGTTTGATTTAGAGTTCCAACTACATGTATCCACATAGGAGAAAACAGAGTGAAACCTAAACATGAAAACGGTTACTGCAAAGGAACGGTTTAACCTAGAAGAACGAAATTTGGTCAGAAAACTGGGACTGGTGAATTGATCCTTACCTGCAAGTATCATCAAGATTGGGAGAAAAAATGTTTGCTGAGATTTCAGGAAACTCGTAGTTTTTTGGAAGCTTGGCAACCCGTTTCAATGAAAGTGATTCTCGTCAGTCTCTGCTTGGGGCTACTTCCATAGGACACAAACCATAGCCATAGAACTTGGAACTACATTATTGTGCCAAGTTTCAAAGAGCTAGCACAAACCGTGTTTGATTTAGAGTTCCAACTACATGTATCCATATAGGAGAAATCAGAGTGAAACATAAACATGAAAACGGTTACTGCAAAGGAACGGTTTAACCTAGAAGAACGAAATTTGGTGAGCCTAGTGGGATTGGTGTACTGATCATTAAATGGAAGTATCATCAAGATTGGGTGAAAAAATGTTTGGTGAGAATTCAGGAAATTCGTAGTTTTTTGGAAGCTTGGCAACCCCTTTCAATGAATGTGATTCTCGTCAGTCTCTGCTTGGGGCTACTTCCATAGGACACAAACCATAGCCATAGAATTTGGAACTACATTATTGTGCCAAGTTTCAATTAGCTAGCACAAACCGTGTTTGATTTAGAGTTCCAACTACATGTATCCATATAGGAGAAAACAGAGTGAAACCTAAACATGAAAACGGTTACTGCAAAGGAACGGTTTAACCTAGAAGAACGAAATTTGGTGAGCCTAGTGGGATTGGTGTAATGATCATTAAATGGAAGTATCATCAAGATTGGGTGAAAAAATGTTTGCTGAGATTTCAGGAAACTCGTAGTTTTTTGGAAGCTTGGCAACCCTTTCAATGAAAGTGATTCTCGTCAGTCTCTGCTTGGGCTACTTCCATAGGACAAAAACCAGAGCCATAGAACTTGGAACTACATTATTGTGCCAAGTTGAAAAGAGCTAGCACAAACCGTGTTTGATTTAGAGTTCCAACTACATGTATCCATATAGGAGAAAACAGAGTGAAACCTAAACATGAAAACGGTTACTGCAAAGGAACGGTTTAACCTAGAAGAACGAAATTTGGTGAGCCAAGTGGGATTGGTGTACTGATCATTACCTGCAAGTATCATCACGATTTGGTGAAAAAATGTTTGCTGAGATTTCAGGAAACTCGTAGTTTTTTGGAAGCTTGGCAACCCCTTTCAATGAAAGTCATTCTCGTCAGTCTCTGCTTGGGGCTACTTCCATAGGACACAAACCATAACCATAGAACTTGGAACTACATTATAGTGCCAAGTTTCAAAGAGTTAGCACAAACCGTGTTTGATTTAGAGTTCCAACTACATGTATCCATATAGGAGAAAACAGAGTGAAACCTAAACATGAAAACGGTTACTGCAAAGGAACGGTTTAACCTAGAAGAACGAAATTTGGTGAGCCAAGTGGGATTGGTGTACTGATCATTACCTGCAAGTATCATCAAAATTGGGTGAAAAAATGTTTGCTGAGATTTCAGGAAACTCGTAGTTTTTTGGAAGCTTGGCAACCCTTTCAATGAAAGTGATTCTCGTCAGTCTCTGCTTGGGGCTACTTCCATAGGACACAAACCATCGCGATAGAACTTGGAACTACATTATTGTGCCAAGTTTCAAAGAGCTAGCACAAACCGTGTTTGATTTAGAGTTCCAAATACATGTATCCATATAGGAGAAAACAGAGTGAAACTTAAACATGAAAACGGTTACTGCAAAGGAACGGTTTAACCTAGAAGAACGAAATTTGGTGAGCGTAGTGGGATTGGTGTACTGATCATTAAATGGAAGTATCATCAAGATTGGGTGAAAAAATGTTTGCTGAGATTTCAGGAAACTCGTAGTTTTTTGGACGCTTGGCAACCCCTTTCAATGAAAGTGATTCTCGTCAGTCTCTGCTTGGGGCTACTTCCATAGGACACAAACCATAACCATTGAACTTGGAACTACATTATAGTGTCAAGTTTCAAAGAGCTAGCACAAACCGTGTTTGATTTAGAGTTCCAACTACATGTATCCATATAGGAAAAAACAGAGTGAAACCTAAACATGAAAACGGTTACTGCAAAGGAACGGTTTAACTTAGAAGAACGAAATTTGGTGAGCCAAGTGGGACTGGTGTACTGATCATTACCTGCAAGTATATCAAGATTGGGTGAAAAAATGTTTGCTGAGATTTCAGGAAACTCGTAGTTTTTTGGAAGCTTGGCAACCCCTTTAAATGAAAGTGATTCTCGTCAGTCTCTGCTTGGGGCTACTTCCATAGGACACAAACCATTGCCATAGAACTTGGAACTACATAATTGTGCCAAGTTTCAAAGAGCTAGCACAAACCGTGTTTGATTTAGAGTTCCAAATACATGTATCCATATAGGAGAAAACAGAGTGAAACCTAAACATGAAAACGGTTACTGCAAAGGAACGGTTTAACCTAGAAGAACGAAATTTGGTGAGCCAAGTGGGACTGCTGGACTGATCATTACCTGCAAGTATCATCAAGATTGGGTGAAAAAATGTTTGCTGAGATTTCATGAAACTCGTAGTTTTTTGGAAGCTTGGCAACCCCTTTCAATGAAATTGATTCTCGTCAGTCTCTGCTTGGGGCTACTTCCATAGGACCCAAACCATAGCCATAGAACTTCGAACTATATTATTTTGCCAAGTTTCAAAGAGCTAGCTCAAACCGTGTTTGATTTAGAGTTCCAACTACATGTATCCATATAGGAGAAAACAGAGTGGAATCTAAACATGAAAACGGTTCCTGCCAAGGAACGGTTTTCCCTAGAAGAACGAAATTTGGTGAGCCAAAAGGGATTGGTGAACTGATCATTAAGTGGAAGTATCATCAAGATTGGGTGAAAAAATGATTGCTGAGATTTCAGGAAACTCGTAGTTTTTTGGAAGCTTGGCAACCCCTTTCAATGAAAGTGATTCTCGTCAGTCTCTGCTTGGGGCTACTTCCATAGGACACAAACGATAGCCATAGAACTTGGAACTACATTATTGTGCCAAGTTTCAATTAGCTACCACCAACCGTGTTTGATTTAGAGTTCCAACTACATGTATCCATATGGGAGAAAACAGAGTGAAACCTAAACATGAAAACGGTTACTGCAAAGGAACGGTTTAACCTAGAAGAACGAAATTTGGTGAGCCTAGTGGGATTGGTGTACTGATCATTACCTGCAAGTATATCAAGATTGGGTGAAAAAATGTTTGCTGAGATTTCAGGAAACTCGTACTTTTTTGGAAGCCTGGCAACCCCTTTCAATGAAAGTGATTCTCGTCAGTCTCTGCTTGGGGCTACTTCCGTAGGACACAAACCATAGCCATAGAACTTGGAACTGTATTATTGTGCCAAGTTTCAAAGAGCTAGCACAAACCGTGTTTGATTTAGAGTTCCAAATACATGTATCCATATAGGAGAAAACAGTGTGAAACCTAAACATGGAAATGGTTACTGCAAAGGAACGGTTTAACCTAGAAGAACGAAATTTGGTGAGCATAGTGGGATTGGTGTACTTATCATTAAATGGAAGTATCATCAAGATTGGGTGAAAAAATGTTTGCTGAGATTTCAGGAAACTCGTAGTTTTTTGGTAGCTTGGCTACCCCTTTGAATGAAAGTGATTCTCATCAGTCTCTGTTTGGGGCTACTTCCATAGGATACAAACCATAGCCATAGAACTTGGAACTACATTATTGTGCCAAGTTTCAAAGAGCTAGCACAAACCGTGTTTGATTTAGAGTTCCAACTACATGTATCCGTATAGGAGAAAACAGAGTGAAACCTAAACATGAAAACGGTTACTGCAAAGGAACGGTTTAACCAAGAAGAATGAAATTTGGTGAGCCAAGTGAGATTGGTGTACTGATCATTAAATGGATGTATCATAAAGACTGGGTGAAAAAATGTTTGCTGAGATTTCAGGAAACTAGTAGTTTTTTGGAAGTTTGGCAACCCCTTTCAATGAATGTGATTCTCGTCAGTCTCTGCTTGGGCATACTTCAATAGGACACAAACCATCGCGATAGAACTTGGAACTACATTATTGTGCCAAGTTGAAAAGAGCTAGCACAAACCGTGTTTGATTTAGAGTTCCAACTACATGTATCCATATAGGAGAAAACAGAGTGAAACCTAAACATGAAAACGGTTACTGCAAAGGAACGGTTTAACCTAGAAGAACGAAATTTGGTGAGCCCAGTGGGATTGGTGTACTGATCATTACCTGCAAGTATCATCAAGATTGGGTGAAAAAATATTTGCTGAGATTTCAGGAAACTCGTAGTTTTTTGGAAGCTTGGCAACCCTTTCAATGAAAGTGATTCTCGTCAGTCTCTGCTTGGGGCTACTTCCATAGGACACAAACCATAGCCATAGAACTTGGAACTACATTATTGTGCCAATTTTCAAAGAGCTAGCACAAACCGTGTTTGATTTAGAGTTCCAAATACATGTATCCATATAGGAGAAACCAGAGTGAAACCTAAACATGAAAACGGTTACTGCAAAGGAACGGTTTAACCTAGAAGAACGAAATTTGGTGAGCCTAGTGGGATTGGTGTACTGATCATTAAATGGAAGTATCATCAAGATTGTGTGAAAAAATGTTTGCTGAGATTTCAGGAAACTCGTATTTTTTTGGAAGCTTTGCAACCCCTTTCAATGAAAGTGATTCTCTTCAGTCTCTACTTGGGGCTACTTCCATAGGACCCAAACCATAGCCATAGAACATGGAACTGCATTATTGTGCCAAGTTTCAAAGAGATAGCACAAACCGTGTTTGATTTAGAGTTCCAACTACATGTATCCATATAGGAGAAAACATAGTGGAACCTAAACATGAAACGGTTACTGGAAAAGAACGGTTTAACCTAGAAGAACGAAATTTGGTGAGCCAAGTGGGATTGGTGTACTGATCATTACCTGCAAGTATCATCACGATTTGATGAAAAAATGTTTGCTGAGATTTCCGGAAACTCATAGTTTTTTGGAAGCTTGGCAACCCCTTTCAATGAAAGTGATTCTCGTCAGTCTCTGCTTGGGGCTACTTCCATAGGACACAAACCATAGCCATAGAACTTGGAATTACATTATTGTGCCAAGTTTCAAAGAGCTAGCACAAACCGTGTTTGATTTAGAGTTCCAACTACATGTATCCATATAGGAGAAAACAGAGTGAAACCTAAACATGAAAACGGTTACTGCAAAGGAACGGTTTAACCTAGAAGAACGAAATTTGGTGAGCCAAGTGGGATTGGTGTACTGATCATTACCTGCCAGTATCATCAAGATTGGGTGAAAAAATGTTTGCTGAGATTTCAGGAAACTGGAAGTTTTTTGGAAGCTTGGCAACCCCTTTCAATGAAAGTGATTCTCGTCAGTCTCTGCTTGGGGCTACGTCCATAGGACACAAACCATAGCCATAGAACTTGGAACTACATTATTGTGCCACGTTTCAAAGAGCTAGCACAAACCGTGTTTGATTTAGAGTTCCAACTACATGTATCCATATAGGAGAAAACAGAGTGAAACCTAAACATGAAAATGGTTACTGCAATGGAACGTTTTAACATAGAAGAACGAAATTTGGTGAGCCAAGTTGGACTGGTGTACTGATCATTACCTGCAAGTATCATCAAGATTGGGTGAAAAAATATTTGCTGAGTTTTCCGGAAACTCGTAGTTTTTTGGAAGCTTGGCAACCCCTTTCAATGAAAGTGATTCTCGTCAGTGTCTGCTTGGGGCTACTTCCATAGGACACAAAAAATAGCGATAGACCTTAGAATTACATTATTGTGCCACGTTTGAAAGAGCTAGCACAAACCGTGTTTGATTTAGAGTTCCAACTACATGTATCCATGTAGGAAAAAACAGAATGAAACCTAAACATGAAAACGGTTACTGCAAAGGAACGGTTTAACCTAGAAGAACGAAATTTGGTGAGCCAAGTGGGATAGGAGTACTGATCATTACCTGCAAGTATCATCAAGATTGGGTGAAAAAATGTTTGCTGAGATTCAGGAAACTCGTAGTGTTTTGGAAGCTGGGTAACCCCTTTCAATGAAAGTGATTCTCGTCAGTCTCTGCTTGGGGATACTTCCATAGGACACAAATCATAGCCATAGAACTTGGAGCTACATTATTGTGCCACGTTTCAAAGAGCTAGCACAAACCGTGTTTGATTTAGAGTTCCAACTACATGTATCCATATCGGAGAAAAAAGAGTGAAACCTAAACATGAAAACGGTTCCTGCAAAGGAACGGTTTAACCTAGAAGAACGAAATTTGGTAAGCCTCGTGGGATTGGTGTACTGATCATTAAATGGAAGTATCATCACGATTGGGTGAAAAAATGTTTGCTGAGATTGCAGGAAACTCGTAGTTTTTTGGAAGCTTGGCAACCCCTTTCAATGAAAGTGATTCTCGTCAGTCTCTGCTTGGGGCTACTTCCATAGGACACAAACCATAGCCATAGAACGTGGAACTACACTATTGTGCCACGTTTCAAAGAGCTAGCACGAACCGTGTTTGATTTAGAGTTCCAACTACATGTATCCATATAGGAGAAAACAGAGTGAAACCTAAACATGAAAATGGTTACTGCAAAGGAACAGTTTAACATAGAAGAACGAAATTTGGTGAGCCAAGTTGGACTTTTGTACTGATCATTACCTGCAAGTATCATCAAGATTGGGTGAAAATATATTTCCGAGATTTCCGGAAACTCGTAGTTATTTGGAAGCTTGGCAATCCCTTTCAATGAAAGTGATTCTCGTCAGTCTCTGCTTGGGGCTACTTCCATAGGACACAAACCATTGCCATAGAACTTGGAACTACATTATTGTGCCAAGTTTCAAAGAGCTAGCACAAACCGTGTTTGATTTAGAGTTCCAACTACATGTATCCATATAGGAGAAAACAGAGTGAAACCGAAAAATCAACATGGTTACTGCAAAGGAACAGTTTAACCTAGAAGAACGAAATTTGGTGAGCCAAGTGGGATTGGTGTACTGATGATTACCTGCCAGTATCATCAAGATTGGGTGAAAAAATGTTTGCTGAGATTTCAGGAAACTCGTAGTTTTTTGTAAGCTTGGCAACCCCTTTCAATGAAAGTGATTCTCGTCAGTCTCTTCCTGCGGCTACTTCAATAGGACACAAACCATAGCGATAGAACTTGGAACTACATCATTGTGTCTAGTTGAAAAGAGCTAGCACAAACAGTGTTTGATTTAGAGTTCCATCTACATGTATCCATATAGGAGAAAACAGAGTGAAACCTAAACATGAAAACGGTTACTGCAAAGCAACGGTTTGAACTAGAAGAACGAAATTTGGTGAGCCAAGTGGGATTGGTGTACTGATCATTACCTGCAAGTATCATCAAGATTGGGTGAAAAAATGTTTGCTGAGATTTCAGGAAACTCGTAGTTTTTTGGAAGCTTGGCAACCCCTTTCAATGAAAGAGATTCTCGTCAGTCTCTGCTTGGGGCTACTTCCATAAGACACAAACCATAGCCATAGAACTTGGAACTACATTATTGTGCCAAGTTTCAAAGAGATAGCACAAACCGTGTTTGATTTAGAGTTCCAACTACATGTATCCATATAGGAGAAAACAGAGTGGAACCTAAACATGAAAACGGTTACTGCAAAAGAACGGTTTAACCTAGAACAACGAAATTTGGTGAGCTAAGTGGGAGTGGTGTACTGATCATTACCTGCAAGTATCATCAAGATTGGGTGAAAAAATGTTTGCTGAGATTTCCGGAAACTCGTAGTTTTTTGGAAGCTTGGCAACCCTTTCAATGAAAGTGATTCTCGTCAATCTCTGCTTGGGGCTACTTCCAGAGGACACAAACCATAGCCATAGAACTTGGAGCTACATTATTGTGCCAAGTTTCAAAGAGCTAGCAGAAACCTTGTTTGATTTAGAGTTCCAACTACATGTATCCATATAGGAGAAAACAGAGTGAAACCTAAACATGAAAACGGTTACTGCAAAGGAACGGTTTAACCTAGAAGAATGAAAGTTGGTGAGCCAAGTGGGATTGGTGTACTTATCATTAAATGGATGTATCATCAAGACTGGGTGAAAAAATGTTTGCTGAGATTTCAGAAACTCGTAGTTTTTTGGAAGCTTGGCAACCCCTTTCAATGAAAGTGATTCTCGTCAGTCTCTGCTTGGGCCTACTTCAATAGGACACAAACCATAACCATAGAACGTGGAACTACATTATTGTGCCAAGTTGAAAAGAGCTAGCACAAACCGTGTTTGATTTAGAGTTCCAAGTACATGTATCCATATTGGAGAAAACAGAGTGAAACCTAAACATGAAAACGGTTACTGCAAAGGAACGGTTTAACCTAGAAGAACGAAATTTGGTGAGCCAAGTGGGATTGGTGTACTGATCATTACCTGCAAGTATCATCACGATTTATTGATAAAATGTTTGCTGAGATTTCCGGAAACTCGTAGTTTTTTGGAAGCTTGGCAACCCCTTTCAATGGAAGTGATTCTCGTCAGTCTCTGCTTGGGGCTACTTTCATAGGACACAAACCATTGCCATAGAACTTGGAACTACATTATTGTGCCAAGTTTCAAAGAGCTAGCACAAACCGTGTTTGATTTAGAGTTCCAAATACATGTATCCATATAGGAGAAAACAGAGTGAAACCTAACCATGAAAACGGTTACTGCAAAGGAACGGTTTAACCTAGAAGAACGAAATTTGGTGAGCCTAGTGGGATTGGTGTACTGATCATTAAATGGAAGTATCATCAAGATTGTGTGAAAAAAATGTTTGCTGAGATTTCAGGAAACTCATATTTTTTTGGAAGCTTTGCAACCCCTTTCAATGAAAGTGATTCTCTTCAGTCTCTACTTGGGGCTACTTCCATAGGACCCAAACCATAGCCATAGAACATGGAACTGCATTATTGTGCCAAGTTTCAAAGAGATAGCACAAACCGTGTTTGATTTAGAGTTCCAACTACATGTATCCATATAGGAGAAAACATAGTGGAACCTAAACATGAAACGGTTACTGCAAAAGAACGGTTTAACCTAGAAGAACAAAATTTGGTGAGCCAAGTGGGATTGGTGTACTGATCATTACCTGCAAGTATCATCACGATTTGATGAAAAAATGTTTGCTGAGATTTCCGGAAACTCATAGTTTTTTGGAAGCTTGGCAACCCCTTTCAATGAAAGTGATTCTCGTCAGTCTCTGCTTGGGGCTACTTCCATAGGACACAAACCATAGCCATAGAACTTGGAATTACATTATTGTGCCAAGTTTCAAAGAGCTAGCACAAACCGTGTTTGATTTAGAGTTCCAACTACATGTATCCATATAGGAGAAAACAGAGTGAAACCTAAACATGAAAACGGTTACTGCAAAGGAACGGTTTAACCTAGAAGAACGAAATTTGGTGAGCCAAGTGGGATTGGTGTACTGATCATTACCTGCCAGTATCATCAAGATTGGGTGAAAAAATGTTTGCTGAGATTTCAGGAAACTGGAAGTTTTTTGGAAGCTTGGCAACCCCTTTCAATGAAAGTGATTCTCGTCAGTCTCTGCTTGGGGCTACTTCCATAGGACACAAACCATAGCCATAGAACTTGTAACTACATTATTGTGCCACGTTTCAAAGAGCTAGCACAAACCGTGTTTGATTTAGAGTTCCAACTACATGTATCCATATAGGAGAAAACAGAGTGAAACCTAAACATGAAAATGGTTACTGCAAAGGAACGGTTTAAACTAGAAGAACGAAATTTGGTGTGCCAAGTTGGACTGGTGTACTGATCATTACCTGCAAGTATCATCAAGATTGGGTGAAAAAATATTTGCTGAGTTTTCCGGAAACTCGTAGTTTTTTGGAAGCTTGGCAATCCCTTTCAATGAAGTTGATTCTCGTCAGTCTCTGCTTGGGTCTACTTCCATAGGACACAAACAATAGCGATAGAACTTGGAATTACATTATTGTGCCAAGTTTCAAAGAGCTAGCACAAATCGTGTTCGATTTAGAGTTCCAACTACATGTATCCATATAGGAGAAAACAGAGTGAAACCTAAACATGAAAACGTTTACTGCAAAGGAACGATTTAACCTAGAAGAACGAAATTTGGTGAGCCAAGTGGGATTGGTGTACTGATCATTACCTGCCAGTATCATCAAGATTGGGTGAAAAAATGTTTGCTGAGATTTCAGGAAACTGGAAGTTTTTTGGAAGCTTGGCAACCCCTTTCAATGAAAGTGATTCTCGTCAGTGTCTGCTTGGGGCTACTTCCATAGGACACAAAAAATAGCGATAGACCTTAGAATTACATTATTGTGCCACGTTTGAAAGAGCTAGCACAAACCGTGTTTGATTTAGAGTTCCAACTACATGTATCCATGTAGGAAAAAACAGAGTGAAACCTAAACATGAAAACGGTTACTGCAAAGGAACGGTTTAACCTAGAAGAACGAAATTTGGTGAGCCAAGTGGGATAGGTGTACTGATCATTACCTGCAAGTATCATCAAGATTGGGTGAAAAAATGTTTGCTGAGATTCAGGAAACTCGTAGTGTTTTGGAAGCTGGCTAACCCCTTTCAATGAAAGTGATTCTCGTCAGTCTCTGCTTGGGGACACTTCCATCGGACACAAAGCATAGCCATAGAACTTGGAGCTACATTATTGTGCCACGTTTCAAAGAGCTAGCACAAACCATGTTTGATTTAGAGTTCCAACTACATGTATCCATATAGGAGAAAACAGAGTGAAACCTAAACATGAAAACGGTTCCTGCAAAGGAACGGTTTAACCTAGAAGAACGAAATTTGGTAAGCCAAGTGGGATTGGTGTACTGATCATTAAATGGAAGTATCATCACGATTGGGTGAAAAAATGTTTGCTGAGATTTCAGGAAACTCGTAGTTTTTTGGAAGCTTGGCAACCCCTTTCAATGAAAGTGATTTTCGTCAGTCTCTGCTTGGGTCTACTTCAATAGGACACAAACCATAGCCATAGAACGTGGAACTACACTATTGTGCCACGTTTCAAAGAGCTAGCACGAACCGTGTTTGATTTAGAGTTCCAACTACATGTATCCATATAGGAGAAAACAGAGTGAAACCTAAACATGAAAACGGTTACTGCAAAGGAACGGTTTAACCTAGAAGAATGAAAGTTGGTGAGCCAAGTGGGATTGGTGTACTTATCATTAATTGGATGTATCATCAAGACTGGGTGAAAAAATGTTTGCTGAGATTTCAGGAAACTCGTAGTTTTCTGGAAGCTTGGCAACCCCTTTCAATGAAATTGATTCTCTTCAGTCTCTACTTGGGGCTACTTCCATAGGACACAAACCATAGCCATAGAACATGGAACTACATTATTGTGCCAAGTTTCAAAGAGATAGCACAAACCGTGTTTGATTTAGAGTTCCAACTACATGTATCCATATAGGAGAAAACAGAGTGGAACCTAAACATGAAAACTGTTACTGCAAAAGAACGGTTTAACCTAGAATAACGAAATTTGGTGAGCCAAGTGGGAGTGGTGTACTGATCATTACCTGCAAGTATCATCAAGATTGGGTGAAAAAATGTTTGCTGAGATTTCCGGAAACTCGTAGTTTTTTGGAAGCTTGGCAACCCTTTCAATGAAAGTGATTCTCGTCAATCTCTGCTTGGGGCTACTTCCAGAGGACACAAACCATAGCCAGAGAACTTGGAGCTACATTATTGTGCCAAGTTTCAAAGAGCTAGCACAAACCGTGTTTGATTTAGAGTTCCAACTACATGTATCCATATAGGAGAAAACAGAGTGAAACCTAAACATGAAAACGGTTACTGCAAAGCAACGGTTTAACCTAGAAGAATGAAAGTTGGTGAGCCAAGTGGGATTGGTGTACTTATCATTAAATGGATGTATCATCAAGACTGGGTGAAAAAATGTTTGCTGAGATTTCAGGAAACTCGTAGTTTTCTGGAAGCTTGGCAACCCCTTTCAATGAAATTGATTCTCGTCAGTCTCTGCTTGGGGCTACTTCCATAGGACACAAACCATAGCAATAGAACTTCGAAGTATATTATTTTGCGAAGTTTCAAAGAGCTAGCTCAAACCGTGTTTGATTTAGAGTTCCAACTACATGTATCCATATGGGAGAAAACAGAGTGGAACCTAAACATGAAAACGGTTCCTGCAAAGGAACGGTTCAACCTAGAAGAACGAAATTTGGTGAGCCAAGTGGGACTGCTGTACTGATCATTACCTGCAAGTATCATCAAGATTGGGTGAAAAAATGTTTGCTGAGATTTCAGGAAACTCGTAGTTTTTTGGAAGCTTGGCAACCCCTTTCAATGAAATTGTTTCTCGTCAGTCTCTGCTTGGGGCTACTTCCATAGGACACAAACCATAGCCATAGAACTTCGAACTATATTATTTTGCCAAGTTTCAAAGAGCTAGCTCAAAGCGTGTTTGATTTAGAGTTCCAACTACATGTATCCATATAGGAGAAAACAGAGTGGAACCTAAACATGAAAACGGTTCCTGCAAAGGAACGGTTTAACCTAGAAGAACGAAATTTGGTGAGCCAAGTGGGACTGGTGTACTGATCATTACCTGCAAGTATCATCAAGATTGGGTGAAAAAATGTTTGCTGAGATTTCAGGAAACTCGTAGTTTTTTGGAAGCTTGGCAACACTTTCAATGTAAGTGATTCTCGTCAGTCTCTGCTTGCGGCTACTTCAATAGGACACAAACGATAGCCATAGAACTTGGAACTACATTATTGTGCCAATTTTCAAAGAGCTAGCACAAACCGTGTTTGATTTAGAGTTCCAAATACATGTATCCATATAGGAGAAAACAGAGTGAAACCTAAACATTAAAAAGGTTACTGCAAAGGAACGGTTTAACCTAGAAGAACGAAATTTGGTGAGCCTAGTGGGATTGGTGTACTGATCATTAAATGGAAGTCACATCAAGATTGTGTGAAAAAATGTTTGCTGAGATTTCAGGAAACTCGTATTTTATTGGAAGCTTGGCAACCCCTTTCAATGAAAGTGATTCTCTTCAGTCTCTACTTGGGGCTACTTCCATAGGACACAAACCATAGCCATAGAACATGGAACTACATTATTGTGCCAAGTTTCAAAGAGATAGCACAAACCGTGTTTGATTTAGAGTTCCAACTACATGTATCCATATAGGAGAAAACAGAGTGGAACCTAAACATGAAAACTGTTACTGCAAAAGAACGGTTTAACCTAGAATAACGAAATTTGGTGAGCCAAGTGGGAGTGGTGTACTGATCATTACCTGCAAGTATCATCAAGATTGGGTGAAAAAATGTTTGCTGAGATTTCCGGAAACTCGTAGTTTTTTGGAAGCTTGGCAACCCTTTCAATGAAAGTGATTCTCGTCAATCTCTGCTTGGGGCTACTTCCAGAGGACACAAACCATAGCCATAGAACTTGGAGCTACATTATTGTGCCAAGTTTCAAAGAGCTAGCACAAACCTTGTTTGATTTAGAGTTCCAACTACATGTATCCATATAGGAGAAAACAGAGTGAAACCTAAACATGAAAACGGTTACTGCAAAGGAACAGTTTAACCTAGAAGAATGAAAGTTGGTGAGCCAAGTGGGATTGGTGTACTTATCATTAAATGGATGTATCATCAAGACTGGGTGAAAAAATGTTTGCTGAGATTTCAGGAAACTCGTAGTTTTCTGGAAGCTTGGCAACCCCTTTCAATGAAATTGATTCTCGTCAGTCTCTGTTGGGGCTACTTCCATAGGACACAAACCATAGCAATAGAACTTCGAAGTATATTATTTTGCGAAGTTTCAAAGAGCTAGCTCAAACCGTGTTTGATTTAGAGTTCCAACTACATGTACGCATATGGGAGAAAACAGAGTGGAACCTAAACATGAAAACGGTTCCTGCAAAGGAACGGTTCAACCTAGAAGAACGAAATTTGGTGAGCCAAGTGGGACTGCTGTACTGATCATTACCTGCAAGTATCATCAAGATTGGGTGAAAAAATGTTTGCTGAGATTTCCGGAAACTCGTAGTTTTTTGGAAGCTTGGCAACCCCTTTCAATGGAAGTGATTCTCGTCAGTCTCTGCTTGAGGCTACTTTCATAGGACACAAACCATAGCCATAGAACTTGGAACTACATTATTGTGCCAAGTTTCAAAGAGCTAGCACAAACCGTGTTTGATTTAGAGTTCCAAATACATGTATCCATATAGGAGAAACCAGAGTGAAACCTAAACATGAAAACGGTTACTGCAAAGGAACGGTTTAACCTAGAAGAACGAAATTTGGTGAGCCTAGTGGGATTGGTGTACTGATCATT
>NW_027553157.1:0-45246 GCF_045843805.1 Urocitellus parryii
GAAACTTGGCATTATAATGTAATTCCAAGTTCTATGGCTATGGTTTTTGTCGTTTGGAAGTCGCCCCAAGCAGAGACTGACGAGAATCATTTTCATTCATAGGGCTTGCCAAGCTTCCAAAAAACTACGAGTTTCCTGAAATCTCAGCAAACATTTTTTCACCCAATTTGTTGATACATCCATTTAATAATCAGTACACCCATCCCACTTGGCTCACCAAATTTCGTTCTTCTAGGTTAAACCGTTCCTTTGCAGTAACCGTTTCCATGTTTAGGTTTCACTCTGTTTTCTCCTATATGGATACATGTATTTGGAACTCTAAATCAAACACGGTTTGTGCTAGCTCTTTGAAACTTGGCACAATAATGTAGTTCCAAGTTCTATGGCTATTGTTTGTTTCCTATGGAAGTAGCCCCAAGCAGAGACTGACGAGAATCACTTTCATTGAAAGGGGTTACCAATCTTCCAAAAAACTACGAGTTTCCTGAAATCTCAGCAAACATTTTTTCACCCAATCTTGATGATACTTCCATTTAATGATCAGTACACCAATCCCACTAGGCTCACCAAATTTCGTTCTTCTAGGTTAAACCGTTCCTTTCCAGTAACCGTTTTCATGTTTAGGTTTCACTCTGTTTTCTCCTATATGAATACATGTAGTTGGAACTCTAAATCAAACACGGTTTGTGCTAGCTCTTTGAAACGTGGCATTATAATGTAGTTCCAAGTTCTATGGTTATGGTTTGTGTCCTATGGAAGTAGCCCCAAGCAGAGACTGACGAGAATCACTTTCATTCATAGGGCTTGCCAAGCTTTCAAAAATCTGCGAGTTTCCTGAAATCTCAGCAAACATTTTTTCACCCAACCTTGATGATACTTCCAGGTAATGATCAGTACACCAGTCCCACTTGGCTGACCACGTTTCGTTCTTCTAGGTTAAACCGTTCCTTTGCAGAAACCGTTTTCATGTTTAGGATTCACTCTATTTTCTCCTATATGGATACATGTAGTTGGAACTCTAAATCAAACACGGTTTGTGCTAGCTCTTTGAAACTTGGCGCAATAATGTAGTTCCAAGTTCTATGGCTGTGGATTGTGTCCTACGGACGTAGCCCCAAGCAGAGACTGAGGAGAATCACTTTCATTGAAAGGGGTTGCCAAGATTCCAAAAAACGAGTTTCCTGAAATCTCAGCACACATTTTTTCACCCAATCTTGATGATACTTCCATTTAATGATCAGTACACCAATCCCACTTGGCTCACCAAATTACGTTCTTATACTTTAAACCGTTCCTTTGCAGTAACCATTTTCATGTTTATCTTTACTCTGTTTTCTCCTATATGGATACATGTATTTGGAAACTAAATCAAACACGGTTTGTGCTAGCTCTTTGAAACTTGGCACAATAATGTAGTTCCAAGTTCTATGGCTATGGTTTGTGTCCTATGGAAGTAGCCCCAACCAGAGACTGACGAGAATCACTTTCATTGAAAGCGGTTACCAAGCTTCCAAAAAACTACGAGTTTCCTGAAATCTCAGCAAACATTTTTTCACCCAATCTTGATGATACTTGCAGGTAATGATCAGTACACCAGTCCCACTTGGCTGACCAAATTTCGTTCTTCTAGGTTAAACCGTTCCTTTACAGTAACCGTTTTCATCTTTAGGTTTCACTCTGTTTTCTCTTATATGATTACATGTAGTTGGAACTCTAAATCAAACACGGTTTGTGCTAGCTCTTTGAAACTTGGCACAATAATGTAGTTCCAAGTTCTATGGCTATGGTTTGTGTCCTATGGAAGTAGCCCCAAGCAGAGACTGACGAGAATCACTTTCATTGAAAGGGGTTGCCAAGCTTCCAAAAAACCACGAGTTTCCTGAAATCTCAGCAAACATTGTTTCACCCAATCTTGATGATACTTGCAGGTAATGATCAGTACAGCAGTCCCACTTTGCTAACCAAGTTTCGTTCTTCTAGGTTAAACCGTTCCTTTTCAGTAACCGTTTTCATGTTTAGGTTTCTCTCTGTTTTCTCATATATGGATACATGTAGTTGGAACTCTAAATCAAACACGGTTTGTGCTAGATCTTTGAAACTTGGCACAATAATGTAGTTCCAAGTTCTATGGCTATGGTTTGTTTCCTATGGAAGGAGCCCCAAGCAGAGACTGACGAGAATCACTTTCATTGAAAGGGGTTGCCAAGCTTCAAAAAAACTACGAGTTTCCTGAAATCTCAGCAAATATCTTTTCACCCAATCTTGATGATACTTGCAGGTAATGATCAGTACACCAGTCCCACTTGGCTCACCAAATTTCGTTCTTCTAGGTTAAGCCGTTCCTTTGCAGTAACCGTTTACATGTTTAGGTTTCACTCTGTTTACTCCTATATGGATACATGTAGTTGGAACTCTAAATCAAACACGGTTTGTGCTAGCTCTTTGAAACTTGGCATTATAATGTAGTTCCAAGTTCTATGGTTATGTTTTGTGTCCTATGGAAGTAGCCCCAAGCAGAGACTGACGAGAATCACTTTCATTGAAAGGGGTTGCAAGGCTTCCAAAAATCTGCGAGCTTCCTGAAATCTCAGCAAACATTTTTTGACCCAATCTTGATGATACTTGCAGGTAATCATCAGTACACCAATCCCACTTGGCTCACCAAATTTCGTTGCTCTAGGTTAAACCGTTCCTTTGCAGTAACCGTTTTCATGTTTAGGTTTCACTCTGTTTTCTCCTATATGGATACATGTATTTGGAACTCTAAATCAAACACGGTTTCGGCTAGCTCTTTGAAACTTGGCATTATAATGTAGTTCCAAGTTCTATGGTTATGGTTTGTGTCCTATGGAAGTAGCCCCAAGCAGAGACTGACGAGAATCACTTTCATTGAAAGGGGTTGCCAAGCTTCCAAAAAACTACGAGTTTCCTGAAATCTCAGTAAACATTTTTTCACCCAATCTTGATGATACTTGCAGGTAATGATCAGTACACCAGTCCCACTTTGCTGACCAAGTTTTGTTCTTCTAGGTTAAACCGTTGCTTTGCAGTAACCGTTTTCATGTTTAGGTTTCACTCTGTTTTCTCCTATATGGATACATCTAGTTGGAACTCTAAATCAAACACGGTTTGTGCTAGCTCTTTGAAACTTGGCACAATAATGTAGTTCCATGTTCTATGGCTGTGGATTGTGTCCGATGGAAGTAGCCCCAAGCAGAGACTGACGAGAATCACTTTCATTCATAGGGCTTGCCAAGCTTTCAAAAAACCAGGTTCCTGAAATCTCAGCAAATATTTTTTTCACCCAATCTTGATGAAACTTGCAGGTAATGATCAGTACAGCAGTCCAACTTTGCTGACCAAGTTTCCTTCTTCTAGGTTAAACCGTTCCTTTGCAGTAACCGTTTTCATGTTTAGGTTTCACTCTGTTTTCTCCTATATGGATACATGTAGTTGGAACTCTAAATCAAACACGGTTTGTGCTAGCTCTTTGAAACTTGGCATTATAATGTAGTTCCAAGTTCCATGGCTATGGTTTGTGTCCTATGGAAGTAGCCCCAAGCAGAGACTGACGAGAACCACTTTCATTGAAAGGGGTTGCCAAGCTTCCAAAAAACTACGAGTTTCCTGAAATCTCAGCAAACATTTTTTCACCCAATCTTGATGATACTTGCAGGTAATGATCAGTACACCAGTCCCACTAGGCTCACCAAATTTCGTTCTTCTAGGTTAAAAAGTTCCTTTGCAGTAACCCGTTTTCATGTTTAGGTTTCACTCTGTTTTCTCCTATATGGATACATCTCGTTGGAACTCTAAATCAAACACGGTTTGTGCTAGCTCTTTGAAACTTGGCACAATAATGTATTTCCATGTTCTATGGCTGTGGATTGTGTCCTATGGAAGTAGCCCCAAGCAGAGAATGAGGAGAATCACTTTCATTGAAAGGGGTTGCCAAGCTTCCAAAAAACCATTTTCCTGAAATCTCAGCAATGATTTTTTCACCCATTCTTTATGATACTTGCAGGTAATGATCAGTACACCAATCCCACTTGGCTGACCAAGTTTCGTTCTTCTAGGTTAAACCGTTCCTTTGCAGTAACCATTTTCATGTTTAGCATTCACTCTGTTTTCTCCTATATGGATACATGTAGTTGGAACTCTAAATCAAACACGGTTTGTGCTAGCTCTTTGAAACTTGGCACAATAATGTAGTTCCAAGTTCTATGGCTATAGTTTGTGTCCTATGGAAGTAGCCCCAAGCAGAGACTGACGAGAATCACTTTCATTGAAAGGGGTTGCCAAGCTTCCAAAAAACTACGAGTTTCCTGAAATCTCAGCAAACATTTTTTCACCCAATCTTGATGATACTTGCAGGTAATGATCAGTACACCAGTCCCACTTGGCTCACCAAATTTCATTCTTCTAGGTTAAACCGTTCCTTTGCAGTAACCGTTTTCATGTTTAGGTTTCACTCTGTTTTCTCCTATATGGATACATGTAGTTGGAACTCTAAATCAAACACGGTTTGTGCTAGCTCTTTGAAACTTGGCACAATAATGTAGTTCCAAGTACTATGGCTATGGTTTGTGTCCTATGGAAGTAGCCCCAAGCAGAGACTGACGAGAATCACTTTCATTGAAAGGGGTTGCCAAGCTTACCAAAAACTACGAGTTTCCTGAAATCTCAGCAAACATTTTTTCACCCAATCTTGATGATACTTGCAGGTAATGATCAGTACACCAATCCCACTAGGCTCACCAAATTTCGTTCTTCTAGGTTAAACCGTTCCTTTGCAGTAACCGTTTTCATGTTTAGGTTTCACTCTGTTTTCTCCTATATGGATACATGTAGTTGGAACTCTAAATCAAACACGGTTTCTGCTAGCTCTTTGAAACTTGGCATTATAATGTAGTTCCAAGTTCTATGGTTATGGTTTGTGTCCTATGGAAGTAGCCCCAAGCAGAGACTGACGAGAATCACTTTCATTGAAAGGGTTTGCCAAGCTTCCAAAAAACTACGAGTTTCCTGAAATCTCAGCAAACATTTTTTCACCCAATCTTGATGATACTTGCAGGTAATGATCAGTACACCAGTCCCACTTGGCTGACCAAGTTTCGTTCTTCTAGGTTAAACCGTTCCTTTCCAGTAACCGTTTTCATGTTTAGGTTTCACTCTGTTTTCTCCTATATGGATACATGTAGTTGGAACTCTAAATCAAACACGGTTTGTGCTAGCTCTTTGAAACTTGGCACAATAATGTAGTTCCAAGTTCTATGGCTATGGTTTGTGTCCAATGGAAGTAGCCCAAAGCAGAGACTGACGAGAATCACTTTCATTGAAAGGGGTTGCCAAGCTTCCAAAAAACTACGAGTTTCCTGAAATCTCAGCAAACATTTTTTCACCCAATCTTGATGATACTTGCAGGTAATGATCAGTACACCAGTCCCACTTGGCTGACCAAATTTCGTTCTTCTAGGTTAAACCGTTCGTTTGCAGTAACCGTTTTCTTTTTTCGGTTTCACTCTGTTTTCTCCTATATGGATACATGTAGTTGGAATTCTAAATCAAACACGGTTTGTGCTAGCTCTTTGAAACTTGGCACAATAATGTAGTTCCAAGTTCTGTGGCTATAGTTTGTTTCCTATGGAAGTAGCCCCAAGCAGAGACTGACGAGAATCACTTTCATTGAAAGGGGTTGCCAAGCTTCCAAAAAACTACGAGTTTCCTGAAATCTCAGTAAACATTTTTTCACCCAATCTTGATGAAACTTGCAGGTACTGATCAGTACAAAAGTCCCACTTTGCTGACCAAGTTTCGTTCTTCTAGGTTAAAAAGTTCCTTTGCAGTAACCGTTTTCATGTTTAGGTTTCACTCTGTTTTCTCCTATATGGATACATCTAGTTGGAACTCTAAATCAAACACGGTTTGTGCTAGCTCTTTGAAACTTGGCACAATAATGTAGTTCCATGTTCTATGGCTGTGGATTCTGTCCTATGGAAGTAGCCCCAAGCAGAGACTGAGGAGAATCACTTTCATTGAAAGGGGTTGCCAAGCTTCCAAAAAACCAGTTTCCTGAAATCTCAGCAATGATTTTTTCACCCATTCTTTATGATACTTGCAGGTAATGATCAGTACACCAATCCCACTTGGCTGACCAAGTTTCGTTCTTCTAGGTTAAACCGTTCCTTTGCAGGAACCGTTTTCATGTTTAGCATTCACTCTGTTTTCTCCAATATGGATACATGTAGTTGGAACTCTAAATCAAACACGGTTTGTGCTAGCTCTTGGAAACTTGGCAAAATAATGTAGTTCCAAGTTCTATGGCTATGGTTTGTGTCCTATGGAAGTAGCCCCAAGCAGAGACTGACGAGAATCACTTTCATTGAAAGCGGTTGCCAAGCTTCCAAAAAACTACGAGTTTCCTGAAATCTCAGCAAACATTTTTTCACCCAATCTTGATGATACTTCCATTTAATGATCAGTACACCAATCCCACTAGGCTCACCAAATTTCGTTGTTCTAGGTTAAAAAGTTCCTTGGCAGTGACCGTTTTCATGTTTAGGTTTCACTCTGTTTTCTCCTATATGGATACATGTAGTTGGAACTCTAAATCAAACACGGTTTGTGCAACTCTTTGAAACTTGGCATTATAATGTAGTTCCAAGTTCTATGGTTATGGTTTGTGTCCTATGGAAGTAGCCCCAAGCAGAGACTAACGAGAATCACTTTCATTGAAAGGGGTTGCCAAGCTTCCAAAAAACTACGAGTTTCCTGAAATCTCAGCAAACATTTTTTCACCCAATCTTGATGATACTTGCAGGTAATGATCAGTACACCAGTCCCACTTGGCTGACCAAGTTTCGTTCCTCTAGGTTAAACCGTTCATTTCCAGTAACCGTTTTCATGTTTAGGATTCACTCTGTTTTCTCCTATATGGATACATGTAGTTGGAACTCTAAATCAAACACGGTTTGTGCTAGCTCTTTGAAACTTGGCACAATAATGTAGTTCCAAGTTCTATGGCTATGGTTTGTGTCCTATGGAAGTAGCCCCAAGCAGAGATTAACGAGAATCACTTTCATTGAAAGGGGTTGCCAAGCTTCCAAAATCTACGAGTTTCCTGAAATCTCAGCAAACATTTTTTCTCCCAATCTTGATGATACTTCCAGGTAATGATCAGTAAAACAGTCCCACTTTGCTGACCAAGTTTCATTCTTCTAGGTTAAACCGTTCCTTTGCAGTAACCGTTTTCATGTTTAGGTTTCACTCTGTTTTCTCCTATATGGATACATGTAGTTGGAACTCTAAATCAAACACGGTTTGTGCTAGCTCTTTGAAACTTGGCACAATAATGTAGTTCCATGTTCTATGGCTGTGGATTGTGTCCTATGGAAGTAGCCCCAAGCAGAGACTGAGGAGAATCACTTTCATTGAAAGGGGTTGCCAAGCTTCCAAAAAACCAGTTTCCTGAAATCTCAGCAATGATTTTTTCACCCATTCTTTATGATACTTGCAGGTAATGATCAGTACACCAATCCCACTTGGCTGACCAAGTTTCGTTCTTCTTGGTTAAACCGTTCCTTTGCAGTAACCGTTTTCATGTTTAGCATTCACTCTGTTTTCTCCTATATGGATACATGTAGTTGGAACTCTAAATCAAGCACGGTTTGTGCCTGCTCTTGGAAACTTGGCACAATAATGTAGTTCCAAGTTCTATGGCTATGGTTTGTGTCCTATGGAAGTAGCCCCAAGCAGAGACTGACGAGAATCACTTTCATTGAAAGGGGTTGACAAGCTTCCAAAAAACTACGAGTGTCCTGAAATCTCAGCAAACATTTTTTCACCCAATCTTGATGACACTTGCGGGTAATGATCAGTACACCAGTCCCACTTGGCTCACCAAATTTCGTTCTTCTAGGTTAAACCGTTCCTTTCAGTAACCGTTTTCATATTTAGGTTTCACTCTGTTTTCTCCTATATGGATACATGTAGTTGGAACTCTAAATCAAACACGGTTTGTGCTAGCTCTTTGAAACTTGGCATTATAATGTAATTCCAAGTTCTATGGCTATGGTTTTTGTCGTTTGGAAGTCGCCCCAAGCAGAGACTGACGAGAATCATTTTCATTCATAGGGCTTGCCAAGCTTCCAAAAAACTACGAGTTTCCTGAAATCTCAGCAAACATTTTTTCACCCAATTTGTTGATACATCCATTTAATAATCAGTACACCCATCCCACTTGGCTCACCAAATTTCGTTCTTCTAGGTTAAACCGTTCCTTTGCAGTAACCGTTTCCATGTTTAGGTTTCACTCTGTTTTCTCCTATATGGATACATGTATTTGGAACTCTAAATCAAACACGGTTTGTGCTAGCTCTTTGAAACTTGGCACAATAATGTAGTTCCAAGTTCTATGGCTATTGTTTGTTTCCTATGGAAGTAGCCCCAAGCAGAGACTGACGAGAATCACTTTCATTGAAAGGGGTTACCAATCTTCCAAAAAACTACGAGTTTCCTGAAATCTCAGCAAACATTTTTTCACCCAATCTTGATGATACTTCCATTTAATGATCAGTACACCAATCCCACTAGGCTCACCAAATTTCGTTCTTCTAGGTTAAACCGTTCCTTTCCAGTAACCGTTTTCATGTTTAGGTTTCACTCTGTTTTCTCCTATATGAATACATGTAGTTGGAACTCTAAATCAAACACGGTTTGTGCTAGCTCTTTGAAACGTGGCATTATAATGTAGTTCCAAGTTCTATGGTTATGGTTTGTGTCCTATGGAAGTAGCCCCAAGCAGAGACTGACGAGAATCACTTTCATTCATAGGGCTTGCCAAGCTTTCAAAAATCTGCGAGTTTCCTGAAATCTCAGCAAACATTTTTTCACCCAACCTTGATGATACTTCCAGGTAATGATCAGTACACCAGTCCCACTTGGCTGACCACGTTTCGTTCTTCTAGGTTAAACCGTTCCTTTGCAGAAACCGTTTTCATGTTTAGGATTCACTCTATTTTCTCCTATATGGATACATGTAGTTGGAACTCTAAATCAAACACGGTTTGTGCTAGCTCTTTGAAACTTGGCGCAATAATGTAGTTCCAAGTTCTATGGCTGTGGATTGTGTCCTACGGACGTAGCCCCAAGCAGAGACTGAGGAGAATCACTTTCATTGAAAGGGGTTGCCAAGATTCCAAAAAACGAGTTTCCTGAAATCTCAGCACACATTTTTTCACCCAATCTTGATGATACTTCCATTTAATGATCAGTACACCAATCCCACTTGGCTCACCAAATTACGTTCTTATACTTTAAACCGTTCCTTTGCAGTAACCATTTTCATGTTTATCTTTACTCTGTTTTCTCCTATATGGATACATGTATTTGGAAACTAAATCAAACACGGTTTGTGCTAGCTCTTTGAAACTTGGCACAATAATGTAGTTCCAAGTTCTATGGCTATGGTTTGTGTCCTATGGAAGTAGCCCCAACCAGAGACTGACGAGAATCACTTTCATTGAAAGCGGTTACCAAGCTTCCAAAAAACTACGAGTTTCCTGAAATCTCAGCAAACATTTTTTCACCCAATCTTGATGATACTTGCAGGTAATGATCAGTACACCAGTCCCACTTGGCTGACCAAATTTCGTTCTTCTAGGTTAAACCGTTCCTTTACAGTAACCGTTTTCATCTTTAGGTTTCACTCTGTTTTCTCTTATATGATTACATGTAGTTGGAACTCTAAATCAAACACGGTTTGTGCTAGCTCTTTGAAACTTGGCACAATAATGTAGTTCCAAGTTCTATGGCTATGGTTTGTGTCCTATGGAAGTAGCCCCAAGCAGAGACTGACGAGAATCACTTTCATTGAAAGGGGTTGCCAAGCTTCCAAAAAACCACGAGTTTCCTGAAATCTCAGCAAACATTGTTTCACCCAATCTTGATGATACTTGCAGGTAATGATCAGTACAGCAGTCCCACTTTGCTAACCAAGTTTCGTTCTTCTAGGTTAAACCGTTCCTTTTCAGTAACCGTTTTCATGTTTAGGTTTCTCTCTGTTTTCTCATATATGGATACATGTAGTTGGAACTCTAAATCAAACACGGTTTGTGCTAGATCTTTGAAACTTGGCACAATAATGTAGTTCCAAGTTCTATGGCTATGGTTTGTTTCCTATGGAAGGAGCCCCAAGCAGAGACTGACGAGAATCACTTTCATTGAAAGGGGTTGCCAAGCTTCAAAAAAACTACGAGTTTCCTGAAATCTCAGCAAATATCTTTTCACCCAATCTTGATGATACTTGCAGGTAATGATCAGTACACCAGTCCCACTTGGCTCACCAAATTTCGTTCTTCTAGGTTAAGCCGTTCCTTTGCAGTAACCGTTTACATGTTTAGGTTTCACTCTGTTTACTCCTATATGGATACATGTAGTTGGAACTCTAAATCAAACACGGTTTGTGCTAGCTCTTTGAAACTTGGCATTATAATGTAGTTCCAAGTTCTATGGTTATGTTTTGTGTCCTATGGAAGTAGCCCCAAGCAGAGACTGACGAGAATCACTTTCATTGAAAGGGGTTGCAAGGCTTCCAAAAATCTGCGAGCTTCCTGAAATCTCAGCAAACATTTTTTGACCCAATCTTGATGATACTTGCAGGTAATCATCAGTACACCAATCCCACTTGGCTCACCAAATTTCGTTGCTCTAGGTTAAACCGTTCCTTTGCAGTAACCGTTTTCATGTTTAGGTTTCACTCTGTTTTCTCCTATATGGATACATGTATTTGGAACTCTAAATCAAACACGGTTTCGGCTAGCTCTTTGAAACTTGGCATTATAATGTAGTTCCAAGTTCTATGGTTATGGTTTGTGTCCTATGGAAGTAGCCCCAAGCAGAGACTGACGAGAATCACTTTCATTGAAAGGGGTTGCCAAGCTTCCAAAAAACTACGAGTTTCCTGAAATCTCAGTAAACATTTTTTCACCCAATCTTGATGATACTTGCAGGTAATGATCAGTACACCAGTCCCACTTTGCTGACCAAGTTTCGTTCTTCTAGGTTAAACCGTTGCTTTGCAGTAACCGTTTTCATGTTTAGGTTTCACTCTGTTTTCTCCTATATGGATACATCTAGTTGGAACTCTAAATCAAACACGGTTTGTGCTAGCTCTTTGAAACTTGGCACAATAATGTAGTTCCATGTTCTATGGCTGTGGATTGTGTCCGATGGAAGTAGCCCCAAGCAGAGACTGACGAGAATCACTTTCATTCATAGGGCTTGCCAAGCTTTCAAAAAACCAGGTTCCTGAAATCTCAGCAAATATTTTTTTCACCCAATCTTGATGAAACTTGCAGGTAATGATCAGTACAGCAGTCCAACTTTGCTGACCAAGTTTCCTTCTTCTAGGTTAAACCGTTCCTTTGCAGTAACCGTTTTCATGTTTAGGTTTCACTCTGTTTTCTCCTATATGGATACATGTAGTTGGAACTCTAAATCAAACACGGTTTGTGCTAGCTCTTTGAAACTTGGCATTATAATGTAGTTCCAAGTTCCATGGCTATGGTTTGTGTCCTATGGAAGTAGCCCCAAGCAGAGACTGACGAGAACCACTTTCATTGAAAGGGGTTGCCAAGCTTCCAAAAAACTACGAGTTTCCTGAAATCTCAGCAAACATTTTTTCACCCAATCTTGATGATACTTGCAGGTAATGATCAGTACACCAGTCCCACTAGGCTCACCAAATTTCGTTCTTCTAGGTTAAAAAGTTCCTTTGCAGTAACCGTTTTCATGTTTAGGTTTCACTCTGTTTTCTCCTATATGGATACATCTCGTTGGAACTCTAAATCAAACACGGTTTGTGCTAGCTCTTTGAAACTTGGCACAATAATGTATTTCCATGTTCTATGGCTGTGGATTGTGTCCTATGGAAGTAGCCCCAAGCAGAGAATGAGGAGAATCACTTTCATTGAAAGGGGTTGCCAAGCTTCCAAAAAACCATTTTCCTGAAATCTCAGCAATGATTTTTTCACCCATTCTTTATGATACTTGCAGGTAATGATCAGTACACCAATCCCACTTGGCTGACCAAGTTTCGTTCTTCTAGGTTAAACCGTTCCTTTGCAGTAACCATTTTCATGTTTAGCATTCACTCTGTTTTCTCCTATATGGATACATGTAGTTGGAACTCTAAATCAAACACGGTTTGTGCTAGCTCTTGGAAACTTGGCACAATAATGTAGTTCCAAGTTCTATGGCTATGGTTTGTGTCCTATGGAAGTAGCCCCAAGCAGAACCTGACGAGAATCACTTTCATTGAAAGTGGTTGACAAGCTTCCAAAAAACTAGGAGTGTCCTGAAATCTCAGCAAACATTTTTTCACCCAATCTTGATGACACTTGCAGGTAATGATCAGTACACCAGTCCCACTTGGCTGACCAAATTTCGTTCTTCTAGGTTAAACCGTTCCTTTGCAGTAACAGTTTTCATATTTAGGTTTCACTCTGTTTTCTCCTATATGGATATATGTAGTTGGAACTCTAAATCAAACACGGTTTGTGCTATCTCTTTGAAACTTGGCACAATAATGTAGTTCCAAGTTCTATGGCTATGGTTTGTGTCCTATGGAAGTAGCCCCAAGCAGAGACTGACGAGAATCACTTTCATTGAAAGGGGTTGACAAGCTTCCAAAAAACTACGAGTGTCCTGAAATCTCAGCAAACATTTTTTCACCCAATCTTGATGACACTTGCGGGTAATGATCAGTACACCAGTCCCACTTGGCTCACCAAATTTCGTTCTTCTAGGTTAAACCGTTCCTTTCAGTAACCGTTTTCATATTTAGGTTTCACTCTGTTTTCTCCTATATGGATACATGTAGTTGGAACTCTAAATCAAACACGGTTTGTGCTAGCTCTTTGAAACTTGGCATTATAATGTAATTCCAAGTTCTATGGCTATGGTTTTTGTCGTTTGGAAGTCGCCCCAAGCAGAGACTGACGAGAATCATTTTCATTCATAGGGCTTGCCAAGCTTCCAAAAAACTACGAATTTCCTGAAATCTCAGCAAACATTTTTTCACCCAATTTGTTGATACATCCATTTAATAATCAGTACACCCATCCCACTTGGCTCACCAAATTTCGTTCTTCTAGGTTAAACCGTTCCTTTGCAGTAACCGTTTCCATGTTTAGGTTTCACTCTGTTTTCTCCTATATGGATACATGTATTTGGAACTCTAAATCAAACACGGTTTGTGCTAGCTCTTTGAAACTTGGCACAATAATGTAGTTCCAAGTTCTATGGCTATTGTTTGTTTCCTATGGAAGTAGCCCCAAGCAGAGACTGACGAGAATCACTTTCATTGAAAGGGGTTACCAATCTTCCAAAAAACTACGAGTTTCCTGAAATCTCAGCAAACATTTTTTCACCCAATCTTGATGATACTTCCATTTAATGATCAGTACACCAATCCCACTAGGCTCACCAAATTTCGTTCTTCTAGGTTAAACCGTTCCTTTCCAGTAACCGTTTTCATGTTTAGGTTTCACTCTGTTTTCTCCTATATGAATACATGTAGTTGGAACTCTAAATCAAACACGGTTTGTGCTAGCTCTTTGAAACGTGGCATTATAATGTAGTTCCAAGTTCTATGGTTATGGTTTGTGTCCTATGGAAGTAGCCCCAAGCAGAGACTGACGAGAATCACTTTCATTCATAGGGCTTGCCAAGCTTTCAAAAATCTGCGAGTTTCCTGAAATCTCAGCAAACATTTTTTCACCCAACCTTGATGATACTTCCAGGTAATGATCAGTACACCAGTCCCACTTGGCTGACCACGTTTCGTTCTTCTAGGTTAAACCGTTCCTTTGCAGAAACCGTTTTCATGTTTAGGATTCACTCTATTTTCTCCTATATGGATACATGTAGTTGGAACTCTAAATCAAACACGGTTTGTGCTAGCTCTTTGAAACTTGGCGCAATAATGTAGTTCCAAGTTCTATGGCTGTGGATTGTGTCCTACGGACGTAGCCCCAAGCAGAGACTGAGGAGAATCACTTTCATTGAAAGGGGTTGCCAAGATTCCAAAAAACGAGTTTCCTGAAATCTCAGCACACATTTTTTCACCCAATCTTGATGATACTTCCATTTAATGATCAGTACACCAATCCCACTTGGCTCACCAAATTACGTTCTTATACTTTAAACCGTTCCTTTGCAGTAACCATTTTCATGTTTATCTTTACTCTGTTTTCTCCTATATGGATACATGTATTTGGAAACTAAATCAAACACGGTTTGTGCTAGCTCTTTGAAACTTGGCACAATAATGTAGTTCCAAGTTCTATGGCTATGGTTTGTGTCCTATGGAAGTAGCCCCAACCAGAGACTGACGAGAATCACTTTCATTGAAAGCGGTTACCAAGCTTCCAAAAAACTACGAGTTTCCTGAAATCTCAGCAAACATTTTTTCACCCAATCTTGATGATACTTGCAGGTAATGATCAGTACACCAGTCCCACTTGGCTGACCAAATTTCGTTCTTCTAGGTTAAACCGTTCCTTTACAGTAACCGTTTTCATCTTTAGGTTTCACTCTGTTTTCTCTTATATGATTACATGTAGTTGGAACTCTAAATCAAACACGGTTTGTGCTAGCTCTTTGAAACTTGGCACAATAATGTAGTTCCAAGTTCTATGGCTATGGTTTGTGTCCTATGGAAGTAGCCCCAAGCAGAGACTGACGAGAATCACTTTCATTGAAAGGGGTTGCCAAGCTTCCAAAAAACCACGAGTTTCCTGAAATCTCAGCAAACATTGTTTCACCCAATCTTGATGATACTTGCAGGTAATGATCAGTACAGCAGTCCCACTTTGCTAACCAAGTTTCGTTCTTCTAGGTTAAACCGTTCCTTTTCAGTAACCGTTTTCATGTTTAGGTTTCTCTCTGTTTTCTCATATATGGATACATGTAGTTGGAACTCTAAATCAAACACGGTTTGTGCTAGATCTTTGAAACTTGGCACAATAATGTAGTTCCAAGTTCTATGGCTATGGTTTGTTTCCTATGGAAGGAGCCCCAAGCAGAGACTGACGAGAATCACTTTCATTGAAAGGGGTTGCCAAGCTTCAAAAAAACTACGAGTTTCCTGAAATCTCAGCAAATATCTTTTCACCCAATCTTGATGATACTTGCAGGTAATGATCAGTACACCAGTCCCACTTGGCTCACCAAATTTCGTTCTTCTAGGTTAAGCCGTTCCTTTGCAGTAACCGTTTACATGTTTAGGTTTCACTCTGTTTACTCCTATATGGATACATGTAGTTGGAACTCTAAATCAAACACGGTTTGTGCTAGCTCTTTGAAACTTGGCATTATAATGTAGTTCCAAGTTCTATGGTTATGTTTTGTGTCCTATGGAAGTAGCCCCAAGCAGAGACTGACGAGAATCACTTTCATTGAAAGGGGTTGCAAGGCTTCCAAAAATCTGCGAGCTTCCTGAAATCTCAGCAAACATTTTTTGACCCAATCTTGATGATACTTGCAGGTAATCATCAGTACACCAATCCCACTTGGCTCACCAAATTTCGTTGCTCTAGGTTAAACCGTTCCTTTGCAGTAACCGTTTTCATGTTTAGGTTTCACTCTGTTTTCTCCTATATGGATACATGTATTTGGAACTCTAAATCAAACACGGTTTCGGCTAGCTCTTTGAAACTTGGCATTATAATGTAGTTCCAAGTTCTATGGTTATGGTTTGTGTCCTATGGAAGTAGCCCCAAGCAGAGACTGACGAGAATCACTTTCATTGAAAGGGGTTGCCAAGCTTCCAAAAAACTACGAGTTTCCTGAAATCTCAGTAAACATTTTTTCACCCAATCTTGATGATACTTGCAGGTAATGATCAGTACACCAGTCCCACTTTGCTGACCAAGTTTCGTTCTTCTAGGTTAAACCGTTGCTTTGCAGTAACCGTTTTCATGTTTAGGTTTCACTCTGTTTTCTCCTATATGGATACATCTAGTTGGAACTCTAAATCAAACACGGTTTGTGCTAGCTCTTTGAAACTTGGCACAATAATGTAGTTCCATGTTCTATGGCTGTGGATTGTGTCCGATGGAAGTAGCCCCAAGCAGAGACTGACGAGAATCACTTTCATTCATAGGGCTTGCCAAGCTTTCAAAAAACCAGGTTCCTGAAATCTCAGCAAATATTTTTTTCACCCAATCTTGATGAAACTTGCAGGTAATCATCAGTACAGCAGTCCAACTTTGCTGACCAAGTTTCCTTCTTCTAGGTTAAACCGTTCCTTTGCAGTAACCGTTTTCATGTTTAGGTTTCACTCTGTTTTCTCCTATATGGATACATGTAGTTGGAACTCTAAATCAAACACGGTTTGTGCTAGCTCTTTGAAACTTGGCATTATAATGTAGTTCCAAGTTCCATGGCTATGGTTTGTGTCCTATGGAAGTAGCCCCAAGCAGAGACTGACGAGAACCACTTTCATTGAAAGGGGTTGCCAAGCTTCCAAAAAACTACGAGTTTCCTGAAATCTCAGCAAACATTTTTTCACCCAATCTTGATGATACTTGCAGGTAATGATCAGTACACCAGTCCCACTAGGCTCACCAAATTTCGTTCTTCTAGGTTAAAAAGTTCCTTTGCAGTAACCGTTTTCATGTTTAGGTTTCACTCTGTTTTCTCCTATATGGATACATCTCGTTGGAACTCTAAATCAAACACGGTTTGTGCTAGCTCTTTGAAACTTGGCACAATAATGTATTTCCATGTTCTATGGCTGTGGATTGTGTCCTATGGAAGTAGCCCCAAGCAGAGAATGAGGAGAATCACTTTCATTGAAAGGGGTTGCCAAGCTTCCAAAAAACCATTTTCCTGAAATCTCAGCAATGATTTTTTCACCCATTCTTTATGATACTTGCAGGTAATGATCAGTACACCAATCCCACTTGGCTGACCAAGTTTCGTTCTTCTAGGTTAAACCGTTCCTTTGCAGTAACCATTTTCATGTTTAGCATTCACTCTGTTTTCTCCTATATGGATCCATGTAGTTGGAACTCTAAATCAAACACGGTTTGTGCTAGCTCTTTGAAACTTGGCACAATAATGTAGTTCCAAGTTCTATGGCTATGGTTTGTGTCCTATGGAAGTAGCCCCAAGCAGAACCTGACGAGAATCACTTTCATTGAAAGGGGTTGACAAGCTTCCAAAAAACTAGGAGTGTCCTGAAATCTCAGCAAACATTTTTTCACCCAATCTTGATGACACTTGCAGGTAATGATCAGTACACCAGTCCCACTTGGCTGACCAAATTTCGTTCTTCTAGGTTAAACCGTTCCTTTGCAGTAACAGTTTTCATATTTAGGTTTCACTCTGTTTTCTCCTATATGGATATATGTAGTTGGAACTCTAAATCAAACACGGTTTGTGCTATCTCTTTGAAACTTGGCACAATAATGTAGTTCCAAGTTCTATGGCTATGGTTTGTGTCCTATGGAAGTAGCCCCAAGCAGAGACTGACGAGAATCACTTTCATTGAAAGGGGTTGACAAGCTTCCAAAAAACTACGAGTGTCCTGAAATCTCAGCAAACATTTTTTCACCCAATCTTGATGACACTTGCGGGTAATGATCAGTACACCAGTCCCACTTGGCTCACCAAATTTCGTTCTTCTAGGTTAAACCGTTCCTTTCAGTAACCGTTTTCATATTTAGGTTTCACTCTGTTTTCTCCTATATGGATACATGTAGTTGGAACTCTAAATCAAACACGGTTTGTGCTAGCTCTTTGAAACTTGGCATTATAATGTAATTCCAAGTTCTATGGCTATGGTTTTTGTCGTTTGGAAGTCGCCCCAAGCAGAGACTGACGAGAATCATTTTCATTCATAGGGCTTGCCAAGCTTCCAAAAAACTACGAGTTTCCTGAAATCTCAGCAAACATTTTTTCACCCAATTTGTTGATACATCCATTTAATAATCAGTACACCCATCCCACTTGGCTCACCAAATTTCGTTCTTCTAGGTTAAACCGTTCCTTTGCAGTAACCGTTTCCATGTTTAGGTTTCACTCTGTTTTCTCCTATATGGATACATGTATTTGGAACTCTAAATCAAACACGGTTTGTGCTAGCTCTTTGAAACTTGGCACAATAATGTAGTTCCAAGTTCTATGGCTATTGTTTGTTTCCTATGGAAGTAGCCCCAAGCAGAGACTGACGAGAATCACTTTCATTGAAAGGGGTTACCAATCTTCCAAAAAACTACGAGTTTCCTGAAATCTCAGCAAACATTTTTTCACCCAATCTTGATGATACTTCCATTTAATGATCAGTACACCAATCCCACTAGGCTCACCAAATTTCGTTCTTCTAGGTTAAACCGTTCCTTTCCAGTAACCGTTTTCATGTTTAGGTTTCACTCTGTTTTCTCCTATATGAATACATGTAGTTGGAACTCTAAATCAAACACGGTTTGTGCTAGCTCTTTGAAACGTGGCATTATAATGTAGTTCCAAGTTCTATGGTTATGGTTTGTGTCCTATGGAAGTAGCCCCAAGCAGAGACTGACGAGAATCACTTTCATTCATAGGGCTTGCCAAGCTTTCAAAAATCTGCGAGTTTCCTGAAATCTCAGCAAACATTTTTTCACCCAACCTTGATGATACTTCCAGGTAATGATCAGTACACCAGTCCCACTTGGCTGACCACGTTTCGTTCTTCTAGGTTAAACCGTTCCTTTGCAGAAACCGTTTTCATGTTTAGGATTCACTCTATTTTCTCCTATATGGATACATGTAGTTGGAACTCTAAATCAAACACGGTTTGTGCTAGCTCTTTGAAACTTGGCGCAATAATGTAGTTCCAAGTTCTATGGCTGTGGATTGTGTCCTACGGACGTAGCCCCAAGCAGAGACTGAGGAGAATCACTTTCATTGAAAGGGGTTGCCAAGATTCCAAAAAACGAGTTTCCTGAAATCTCAGCACACATTTTTTCACCCAATCTTGATGATACTTCCATTTAATGATCAGTACACCAATCCCACTTGGCTCACCAAATTACGTTCTTATACTTTAAACCGTTCCTTTGCAGTAACCATTTTCATGTTTATCTTTACTCTGTTTCTCCTATATGGATACATGTATTTGGAAACTAAATCAAACACGGTTTGTGCTAGCTCTTTGAAACTTGGCACAATAATGTAGTTCCAAGTTCTATGGCTATGGTTTGTGTCCTATGGAAGTAGCCCCAACCAGAGACTGACGAGAATCACTTTCATTGAAAGCGGTTACCAAGCTTCCAAAAAACTACGAGTTTCCTGAAATCTCAGCAAACATTTTTTCACCCAATCTTGATGATACTTGCAGGTAATGATCAGTACACCAGTCCCACTTGGCTGACCAAATTTCGTTCTTCTAGGTTAAACCGTTCCTTTACAGTAACCGTTTTCATCTTTAGGTTTCACTCTGTTTTCTCTTATATGATTACATGTAGTTGGAACTCTAAATCAAACACGGTTTGTGCTAGCTCTTTGAAACTTGGCACAATAATGTAGTTCCAAGTTCTATGGCTATGGTTTGTGTCCTATGGAAGTAGCCCCAAGCAGAGACTGACGAGAATCACTTTCATTGAAAGGGGTTGCCAAGCTTCCAAAAAACCACGAGTTTCCTGAAATCTCAGCAAACATTGTTTCACCCAATCTTGATGATACTTGCAGGTAATGATCAGTACAGCAGTCCCACTTTGCTAACCAAGTTTCGTTCTTCTAGGTTAAACCGTTCCTTTTCAGTAACCGTTTTCATGTTTAGGTTTCTCTCTGTTTTCTCATATATGGATACATGTAGTTGGAACTCTAAATCAAACACGGTTTGTGCTAGATCTTTGAAACTTGGCACAATAATGTAGTTCCAAGTTCTATGGCTATGGTTTGTTTCCTATGGAAGGAGCCCCAAGCAGAGACTGACGAGAATCACTTTCATTGAAAGGGGTTGCCAAGCTTCAAAAAAACTACGAGTTTCCTGAAATCTCAGCAAATATCTTTTCACCCAATCTTGATGATACTTGCAGGTAATGATCAGTACACCAGTCCCACTTGGCTCACCAAATTTCGTTCTTCTAGGTTAAGCCGTTCCTTTGCAGTAACCGTTTACATGTTTAGGTTTCACTCTGTTTACTCCTATATGGATACATGTAGTTGGAACTCTAAATCAAACACGGTTTGTGCTAGCTCTTTGAAACTTGGCATTATAATGTAGTTCCAAGTTCTATGGTTATGTTTTGTGTCCTATGGAAGTAGCCCCAAGCAGAGACTGACGAGAATCACTTTCATTGAAAGGGGTTGCAAGGCTTCCAAAAATCTGCGAGCTTCCTGAAATCTCAGCAAACATTTTTTGACCCAATCTTGATGATACTTGCAGGTAATCATCAGTACACCAATCCCACTTGGCTCACCAAATTTCGTTGCTCTAGGTTAACCGTTCCTTTGCAGTAACCGTTTTCATGTTTAGGTTTCACTCTGTTTTCTCCTATATGGATACATGTATTTGGAACTCTAAATCAAACACGGTTTCGGCTAGCTCTTTGAAACTTGGCATTATAATGTAGTTCCAAGTTCTATGGTTATGGTTTGTGTCCTATGGAAGTAGCCCCAAGCAGAGACTGACGAGAATCACTTTCATTGAAAGGGGTTGCCAACCTTCCAAAAAACTACGAGTTTCCTGAAATCTCAGTAAACATTTTTTCACCCAATCTTGATGATACTTGCAGGTAATGATCAGTACACCAGTCCCACTTTGCTGACCAAGTTTCGTTCTTCTAGGTTAAACCGTTGCTTTGCAGTAACCGTTTTCATGTTTAGGTTTCACTCTGTTTTCTCCTATATGGATACATCTAGTTGGAACTCTAAATCAAACACGGTTTGTGCTAGCTCTTTGAAACTTGGCACAATAATGTAGTTCCATGTTCTATGGCTGTGGATTGTGTCCGATGGAAGTAGCCCCAAGCAGAGACTGACGAGAATCACTTTCATTCATAGGGCTTGCCAAGCTTTCAAAAAACCAGGTTCCTGAAATCTCAGCAAATATTTTTTTCACCCAATCTTGATGAAACTTGCAGGTAATGATCAGTACAGCAGTCCAACTTTGCTGACCAAGTTTCCTTCTTCTAGGTTAAACCGTTCCTTTGCAGTAACCGTTTTCATGTTTAGGTTTCACTCTGTTTTCTCCTATATGGATACATGTAGTTGGAACTCTAAATCAAACACGGTTTGTGCTAGCTCTTTGAAACTTGGCATTATAATGTAGTTCCAAGTTCTATGGCTATGGTTTGTGTCCTATGGAAGTAGCCCCAAGCAGAGACTGACGAGAACCACTTTCATTGAAAGGGGTTGCCAAGCTTCCAAAAAACTACGAGTTTCCTGAAATCTCAGCAAACATTTTTTCACCCAATCTTGATGATACTTGCAGGTAATGATCAGTACACCAGTCCCACTAGGCTCACCAAATTTCGTTCTTCTAGGTTAAACCGTTCCTTTGCAGTAACAGTTTTCATATTTAGGTTTCACTCTGTTTTCTCCTATATGGATATATGTAGTTGGAACTCTAAATCAAACACGGTTTGTGCTATCTCTTTGAAACTTGGCACAATAATGTAATTCCAAGTTCTATGGCTAAGGTTTGTGTCCTATGGAAGTAGCCCCAAGCAGAGACTGACGAGAATCACTTAAACTGAAAGGGGTTGCCAAGCTTCCAAAAAACTACGAGTTTCCTGAAATCTCAGCAAACATTTTTTCACCCAATCTTGATGAATCTTGCAGGTAATGATCAGTACAGCAGTCCCACTTTGCTGACCAAGTTTCGTTCTTCTAAGTTAAACCGTTCCTTTTCAGTAACCGTTTTCATGTTTAGGTTTCACTCTGTTTTCTCCCATATGGATACATGTAGTTGGAACTCTAAATCAAACACGGTTTGTGCTAGCTCTTTGAAACTTGGCATTATAATGTAGTTCCAAGTTCTATGGCTATGGTTTGTGTCCTATGGAAGTAGCCCCAAGCAGAGACTGACGAGAATCACTTTCATTGAAAGGGGTTGCCAAGCTTCCAAAAAACTACGAGTTTCCTGAAATCTCAGCAAACATATTTTCACCCAATCTTGATGATACTTCCATTTAATGATCAGTACACCAATCCCACTAGGCTCACCAAATTTCGTTGTTCTAGGTTAAACCGTTCCTTTGCAGTGACCGTTTTCATGTTTAGGTTTCACTCTGTTTTCTCCTATATGGATACATGTAGTTGGAACTCTAAATCAAACACGGTTTGTGCTAGCTCTTTGAAAGTTGGCATTATAATGTAGTTCCAAGTTCTATGGTTATGGTTTGTGTCCTATGGAAGAAGCCCCAAGCAGAGACTGACGAGAATCACTTTCATTGAAAGGGGTTGCCAAGCTTCCAAAAAACTACGAGTTTCCGGAAATCTCAGCAAACATTTTTTCACCCAATCTTGATGATACTTGCAGGTAATGATTAGTACACCAGTTCCAATTGGCTGACCAAGTTTCGTTCTTCTAGGTTAAACCGTTCCTTTCCAGTAACCGTTTTCATGTTTAGGATTCACTCTCTTTTCTCCTATATCGATACATGTAGTTGGAACTCTAAATCAAACACGGTTTGTGCTAGCTCTTTGAAAATTGGCACAATAATGTAGTTCCAACTTCTATGGCTATGGTTTGTGTCCTATGGAAGTAGCCCCAAGCAGAGACTGACGAGAATCACTTTCATTGAAAGGGGTTGCCAAGCTTCCAAAAAAACTACGAGTTTCCTGAAATCTCAGCAAATATTTTTTCACACAATCTTGATGATACTTGCACGTAATGATCAGTACACCAGTCCCACTTGGCTGACAAATTTCGTTCTCCTAGGTTAAAACTTTCCTTTGCAGTAACCGTTTTCATGGTTAGGTTTCACTCTGTTTTCTCCTATAGGGATACATGTATTTGGAACACTAAATCAAACACGGTTTGTGCTAGCTCTTTGAAACTTGGCATTACAATGTAGTTCCAAGTTCTATGGCTATGTTTTGTGTCCAATGGAAGTAGCCCCAAGCAGAGACTGACGAGAATCACTTTCATTGAAAGGGGTTGCAAGGCTTCCAAAAATCTGCGAATTTCCTGAAATCTCAGCACACATTTTTTCACCCAATCTTGATGATACTTCCATTTAATGATCAGTACACCCATCCCACTTGGCTCACCAAATTACGTTCTTATAGTTTAAACCGTTCCTTTGCAGTAACCATTTTCATGTTTATGTTTCACTCTGTTTTCTCCTATATGGATACATGTATTTGGAACTCTAAATCAAACACGGTTTGTGCTAGCTCTTTAAAACTTGGCACAATAATGTAGTTCCAAGTTCTATGGATATGGTTTGTGTCCTATGGAAGTAGCCCCAAACAGAGACTGAGGAGAATCACTTTCATTGAAAGGGGTTGCCAAGCTTCCAAAAAAACTACGAGTTTCCGGAAATCTCAGCAAACATTTTTTCACCCAATCTTGATGATACTTGCAGGTAATGATCAGTACACCAGTCCCACTGGGCTGACCAAATTTCATTCTTCTAGGTTAAACCGTTCCTTTGCAGGAACCGTTTTCATATTTAGGTTTCACTCTGTTTTCTCCTATATGGATACATGTAGTTGGAACTCTAAATCAAACACGGTTTGTGCTAGCTCTTTGAAACTTGGCACAATAATGTAGTTCCAAGTTCTATGGCTATGTTTTGTGTCATATGGAAGTAGCCCCAAGCAGAGACTGACGAGAATCACTTTCATTGAAAGGGGTTGCCAAGCTTCCAAAAATCTGCGAGTTTCCTGAAATCTCAGCAAACATTTTTTCACCCAATGTGGATGATACCTCCATTTAATGGTCACTACACCAATCCCACTTGGCTCACCAAAATTTCGTTCTTCTAGGTTAAACCGTTCGTTTGCAGTAAACGTTTTCATATTTAGGTTTCACTCTGTTTTCTCCTATATGGATACATGTAGTTGGAACTCTAAATCAAACACGGTTTGTGCTAGCTCCTTGAAACTTGGCACAATAATGTAGTTCCAAGTTCTATGGCTATGGTTTGTGTCCTATGGAAGTAGCCCCAAGCAGAGACTGACGAGAATCACTTTCATTGAAAGGGGTTGCCAAGCTTCCAAAAAACTACGAGTTTCCTGAAATCTCAGCAAACATTTTTTCACCCAATCTTGATGATACTTCCATTTAATGATCAGTACACCAATCCCACTAGGCTCACCAAATTTCGTTCTTCTAGGTTAACCCGTTCCTTTGCAGTAACCGTTTTCATGTTTAGGTTTCACTCTGTTTTCTCCTATATGGATACATGTAGTTGGAACTCTAAATCAAACACGGTTTGTTCTAGCTCTTTGAAACTTGGCATAATAATGTAGTTCCCAGTTCTATGGCTATGGTTTGTGTCCAATGGAAGTAGACCCAAGCAGAGACTGACGAGAATCATTTTCATTTAAGGGGTTGCCAAGCTTCCAAAAAACTACGAGTTTCCTGAAATCTCAGCAAACATTTTTTCACCCAATCTTGATGATACTTGCAGGTAATGATCAGTACACCAGTCCCACTTGGCTCACCAAATTTCGTTCTTCTAGGTTAAACCGTTCCTTTGCAGTAACCGTTTTCATGTTTAGGTTTCACTCTGTTTTCTCCTTATGGATACATGTATTTGGAACTCTAAATCAAACACGGTTTGTGCTAGCTCTTTGAAACTTGGCACAGTAATGTAGTTCCAAGTTCTATGGCTATTGTTTGTGTCCTATGGAAGTAGCCCCAAGCAGAGACTGAGGAGAATCACTTTCATTGAAAAGGGTTGCCAAGCTTCCAAAAAACTACGAGTTTCCTGAAATCTCAGCAAACATTTTTTCACCCAATCTTGATGATACTTCCATTTAATGATCAGTACACCAATCCCACTAGGCTCACCAAATTTCGTTCTTCTAGGTTAAACCGTTCCTTTGCATTAACCGTTTTCATGTTTAGGTTTCACTCTGTTTTCTCCTATATGGATACATGTAGTTGGAACTCTAAATCAAACACGGTTTGTTCTAGCTCTTTGAAACTTGGCATAATAATGTAGTTCCAAGTTCTATGGCTATGGTTTGTGTCCTATGGAAGTAGCCCCAAGCAGAGACTGACGAGAATCATTTTCATTTAAGGGGTTGCCAAGCTTCCAAAAAACCAGTTTCCTGAAATCTCAGCAATGATTTTTTCACCCATTCTTTATGATACTTGCAGGTAATGATCAGTACACCAATCCCACTTGGCTGACCAAGTTTCGTTCTTCTAGGTTAAACCGTTCCTTTGCAGGAACCGTTTTCATGTTTAGCATTCACTCTGTTTTCTCCAATATGGATACATGTAGTTGGAACTCTAAATCAAACACGGTTTGTGCTAGCTCTTGGAAACTTGGCAAAATAATGTAGTTCCAAGTTCTATGGCTATGGTTTGTGTCCTATGGAAGTAGCCCCAAGCAGAGACTGACGAGAATCACTTTCATTGAAAGCGGTTGCCAAGCTTCCAAAAAACTACGAGTTTCCTGAAATCTCAGCAAACATTTTTTCACCCAATCTTGATGATACTTCCATTTAATGATCAGTACACCAATCCCACTAGGCTCACCAAATTTCGTTGTTCTAGGTTAAAAAGTTCCTTGGCAGTGACCGTTTTCATGTTTAGGTTTCACTCTGTTTTCTCCTATATGGATACATGTAGTTGGAACTCTAAATCAAACACGGTTTGTGCAACTCTTTGAACTTGGCATTATAATTGTAGTTCCAAGTTCTATGGTTACGGTTTGTGTCCTATGGAAGTAGCCCCAAGCAGAGACTAACGAGAATCACTTTCATTGAAAGGGGTTGCCAAGCTTCCAAAAAACTACGAGTTTCCTGAAATCTCAGCAAACATTTTTTCACCCAATCTTGATGATACTTGCAGGTAATGATCAGTACACCAGTCCCACTTGGCTGACCAAGTTTCGTTCCTCTAGGTTAAACCGTTCATTTCCAGTAACCGTTTTCATGTTTAGGATTCACTCTGTTTTCTCCTATATGGATACATGTAGTTGGAACTCTAAATCAAACACGGTTTGTGCTAGCTCTTTGAAACTTGGCACAATAATGTAGTTCCAAGTTCTATGGCTATGGTTTGTGTCCTATGGAAGTAGCCCCAAGCAGAGATTAACGAGAATCACTTTCATTGAAAGGGGTTGCCAAGCTTCCAAAATCTACGAGTTTCCTGAAATCTCAGCAAACATTTTTTCTCCCAATCTTGATGATACTTCCAGGTAATGATCAGTACAACAGTCCCACTTTGCTGACCAAGTTTCATTCTTCTAGGTTAAACCGTTCCTTTGCAGTAACCGTTTTCATGTTTAGGTTTCACTCTGTTTTCTCCTATATGGATACATCTCGTTGGAACTCTAAATCAAACACGGTTTGTGCTAGCTCTTTGAAACTTGGCACAATAATGTAGTTCCATGTTCTATGGCTGTGGATTGTGTCTATGGAAGTAGCCCCAAGCAGAGACTGAGGAGAATCACTTTCATTGAAAGGGGTTGCCAAGCTTCCAAAAAACCAGTTTCCTGAAATCTCAGCAATGATTTTTTCACCCATTCTTTATGATACTTGCAGGTAATGATCAGTACACCAATCCCACTTGGCTGACCAAGTTTCGTTCTTCTTGGTTAAACCGTTCCTTTGCAGTAACCTGTTTTCATGTTTAGCATTCACTCTGTTTTCTCCTATATGGATACATGTAGTTGGAACTCTAAATCAAGCACGGTTTGTGCCTGCTCTTGGAAACTTGGCACAATAATGTAGTTCCAAGTTCTATGGCTATGGTTTGTGTCCTATGGAAGTAGCCCCAAGCAGAGACTGACGAGAATCACTTTCATTGAAAGGGGTTGACAAGCTTCCAAAAAACTACGAGTGTCCTGAAATCTCAGCAAACATTTTTTCACCCAATCTTGATGACACTTGCGGGTAATGATCAGTACACCAGTCCCACTTGGCTCACCAAATTTCGTTCTTCTAGGTTAAACCGTTCCTTTCAGTAACCGTTTTCATATTTAGGTTTCACTCTGTTTTCTCCTATATGGATACATGTAGTTGGAACTCTAAATCAAACACGGTTTGTGCTAGCTCTTTGAAACTTGGCATTATAATGTAATTCCAAGTTCTATGGCTATGGTTTTTGTCGTTTGGAAGTCGCCCCAAGCAGAGACTGACGAGAATCATTTTCATTCATAGGGCTTGCCAAGCTTCCAAAAAACTACGAGTTTCCTGAAATCTCAGCAAACATTTTTTCACCCAATTTGTTGATACATCCATTTAATAATCAGTACACCCATCTCACTTGGCTCACCAAATTTCGTTCTTCTAGGTTAAACCGTTCCTTTGCAGTAACCGTTTCCATGTTTAGGTTTCACTCTGTTTTCTCCTATATGGATACATGTATTTGGAACTCTAAATCAAACACGGTTTGTGCTAGCTCTTTGAAACTTGGCACAATAATGTAGTTCCAAGTTCTATGGCTATTGTTTGTTTCCTATGGAAGTAGCCCCAAGCAGAGACTGACGAGAATCACTTTCATTGAAAGGGGTTACCAATCTTCCAAAAAACTACGAGTTTCCTGAAATCTCAGCAAACATTTTTTCACCCAATCTTGATGATACTTCCATTTAATGATCAGTACACCAATCCCACTAGGCTCACCAAATTTCGTTCTTCTAGGTTAAACCGTTCCTTTCCAGTAACCGTTTTCATGTTTAGGTTTCACTCTGTTTTCTCCTATATGAATACATGTAGTTGGAACTCTAAATCAAACACGGTTTGTGCTAGCTCTTTGAAACGTGGCATTATAATGTAGTTCCAAGTTCTATGGTTATGGTTTGTGTCCTATGGAAGTAGCCCCAAGCAGAGACTGACGAGAATCACTTTCATTCATAGGGCTTGCCAAGCTTTCAAAAATCTGCGAGTTTCCTGAAATCTCAGCAAACATTTTTTCACCCAACCTTGATGATACTTCCAGGTAATGATCAGTACACCAGTCCCACTTGGCTGACCACGTTTCGTTCTTCTAGGTTAAACCGTTCCTTTGCAGAAACCGTTTTCATGTTTAGGATTCACTCTATTTTCTCCTATATGGATACATGTAGTTGGAACTCTAAATCAAACACGGTTTGTGCTAGCTCTTTGAAACTTGGCGCAATAATGTAGTTCCAAGTTCTATGGCTGTGGATTGTGTCCTACGGACGTAGCCCCAAGCAGAGACTGAGGAGAATCACTTTCATTGAAAGGGGTTGCCAAGATTCCAAAAAACGAGTTTCCTGAAATCTCAGCACACATTTTTTCACCCAATCTTGATGATACTTCCATTTAATGATCAGTACACCAATCCCACTTGGCTCACCAAATTACGTTCTTATACTTTAAACCGTTCCTTTGCAGTAACCATTTTCATGTTTATCTTTACTCTGTTTTCTCCTATATGGATACATGTATTTGGAAACTAAATCAAACACGGTTTGTGCTAGCTCGTTGAAACTTGGCACAATAATGTAGTTCCAAGTTCTATGGCTATGGTTTGTGTCCTATGGAAGTAGCCCCAACCAGAGACTGACGAGAATCACTTTCATTGAAAGCGGTAACCAAGCTTCCAAAAAACTACGAGTTTCCTGAAATCTCAGCAAACATTTTTTCACCCAATCTTGATGATACTTGCAGGTAATGATCAGTACACCAGTCCCACTTGGCTGATCAAATTTCGTTCTTCTAGGTTAAACCGTTCCTTTACAGTAACCGTTTTCATCTTTAGGTTTCACTCTGTTTTCTCTTATATGATTACATGTAGTTGGAACTCTAAATCAAACACGGTTTGTGCTAGCTCTTTGAAACTTGGCACAATAATGTAGTTCCAAGTTCTATGGCTATGGTTTGTGTCCTATGGAAGTAGCCCCAAGCAGAGACTGACGAGAATCACTTTCATTGAAAGGGGTTGCCAAGCTTCCAAAAAACCACGAGTTTCCTGAAATCTCAGCAAACATTGTTTCACCCAAACTTGATGATACTTGCAGGTAATGATCAGTACAGCAGTCCCACTTTGCTAACCAAGTTTCGTTCTTCTAGGTTAAACCGTTCCTTTTCAGTAACCGTTTTCATGTTTAGGTTTCTCTCTGTTTTCTCATATATGGATACATGTAGTTGGAACTCTAAATCAAACACGGTTTGTGCTAGCTCTTTGAAACTTGGCACAATAATGTAGTTCCAAGTTCTATGGCTATGGTTTGTTTCCTATGGAAGGAGCCCCAAGCAGAGACTGACGAGAATCACTTTCATTGAAAGGGGTTGCCAAGCTTCAAAAAAAACTACGAGTTTCCTGAAATCTCAGCAAATATCTTTTCACCCAATCTTGATGATACTTGCAGGTAATGATCAGTACACCAGTCCCACTTGGCTCACCAAATTTCGTTCTTCTAGGTTAAGCCGTTCCTTTGCAGTAACCGTTTACATGTTTAGGTTTCACTCTGTTTACTCCTATATGGATACTTGTAGTTGGAACTCTAAATCAAACACGGTTTGTGCTAGCTCTTTGAAACTTGGCATTATAATGTAGTTCCAAGTTCTATGGTTATGTTTTGTGTCCTATGGAAGTAGCCCAAAGCAGAGACTGACGAGAATCACTTTCATTGAAAGGGGTTGCAAGGCTTCCAAAAATCTGCGAGCTTCCTGAAATGTCAGCAAACATTTTTTGACCCAATCTTGATGATACTTGCAGGTAATCATCAGTACACCAATCCCACTTGGCTCACCAAATTTCGTTGCTCTAGGTTAAACCGTTCCTTTGCAGTAACCGTTTTCATGTTTAGGTTTCACTCTGTTTTCTCCTATATGGATACATGTATTTGGAACTCTAAATCAAACACGGTTTCGGCTAGCTCTTTGAAACTTGGCATTATAATGTAGTTCCAAGTTCTATGGTTATGGTTTGTGTCCTATGGAAGTAGCCCCAAGCAGAGACTGACGAGAATCACTTTCATTGAAAGGGGTTGCCAAGCTTCCAAAAAACTACGAGTTTCCTGAAATCTCAGTAAACATTTTTTCATCCAATCTTGATGATACTTGCAGGTAATGATCAGTACACCAGTCCCACTTTGCTGACCAAGTTTCGTTCTTCTAGGTTAAACCGTTGCTTTGCAGTAACCGTTGTCATGTTTAGGTTTCACTCTGTTTTCTCCTATATGGATACATCTAGTTGGAACTCTAAATCAAACACGGTTTGTGCTAGCTCTTTGAAACTTGGCACAATAATGTAGTTCCATGTTCTATGGCTGTGGATTGTGTCCGATGGAAGTAGCCCCAAGCAGAGACTGACGAGAATCACTTTCATTCATAGGGCTTGCCAAGCTTTCAAAAAACCAGGTTCCTGAAATCTCAGCAAATATTTTTTTCACCCAATCTTGATGAAACTTGCAGGTAATGATCAGTACAGCAGTCCAACTTTGCTGACCAAGTTTCCTTCTTCTAGGTTAAACCGTTCCTTTGCAGTAACCGTTTTCATGTTTAGGTTTCACTCTGTTTTCTCCTATATGGATACATGTAGTTGGAACTCTAAATCAAACACGGTTTGTGCTAGCTCTTTGAAACTTGGCATTATAATGTAGTTCCAAGTTCTATGGCTATGGTTTGTGTCCTATGGGAAGTAGCCCCAAGCAGAGACTGACGAGAACCACTTCATTGAAAGGGTTGCCAAGCTTCCAAAAAACTACGAGTTTCCTGAAATCTCAGCAAACATTTTTTCACCCAATCTTGATGATACTTGCAGGTAATGATCAGTACACCAGTCCCACTAGGCTCACCAAATTTCGTTCTTCTAGGTTAAAAAGTTCCTTTGCAGTAACCGTTTTCCATGTTTAGGTTTCACTCTGTTTTCTCCTATATGGATACATCTCGTTGGAACTCTAAATCAAACACGGTTTGTGCTAGCTCTTTGAAACTTGGCACAATAATGTATTTCCATGTTCTATGGCTGTGGATTGTGTCCTATGGAAGTAGCCCCAAGCAGAGAATGAGGAGAATCACTTTCATTGAAAGGGGTTGCCAAGCTTCCAAAAAACCATTTTCCTGAAATCTCAGCAATGATTTTTTCACCCATTCTTTATGATACTTGCAGGTAATGATCAGTACACCAATCCCACTTGGCTGACCAAGTTTCGTTCTTCTAGGTTAAACCGTTGCTTTGCAGTAACCATTTTCATGTTTAGCATTCACTCTGTTTTCTCCTATATGGATACATGTAGTTGGAACTCTAAATCAAACACGGTTTGTGCTAGCTCTTGGAAACTTGCACAATAATGTAGTTCCAAGTTCTATGGCTATGGTTTGTGTCCTATTGGAAGTAGCCCCAAGCAGAACCTGACGAGAATCACTTTCATTGAAAGGGGTTGACAAGCTTCCAAAAAACTAGGAGTGTCCTGAAATCTCAGCAAACATTTTTTCACCCAATCTTGATGACACTTGCAGGTAATGATAAGTACACCAGTCCCACTTGGCTGACCAAATTTCGTTCTTCTAGGTTAAACCGTTCCTTTGCAGTAACAGTTTTCATATTTAGGTTTCACTCTGTTTTCTCCTATATGGATATATGTAGTTGGAACTCTAAATCAAACACGGTTTGTGCTATCTCTTTGAAACTTGGCACAATAATGTAATTCCAAGTTCTATGGCTAAGGTTTGTGTCCTATGGAAGTAGCCCCAAGCAGAGACTGACGAGAATCACTTAAACTGAAAGGGGTTGCCAAGCTTCCAAAAAACTACGAGTTTCCTGAAATCTCAGCAAACATTTTTTCACCCAATCTTGATGAATCTTGCAGGTAATGATCAGTACAGCAGTCCCACTTTGCTGACCAAGTTTCGTTCTTCTAAGTTAAACCGTTCCTTTTCAGTAACCGTTTTCATGTTTAGGTTTCACTCTGTTTTCTCCCATATGGATACATGTAGTTGGAACTCTAAATCAAACACGGTTTGTGCTAGCTCTTTGAAACTTGGCATTATAATGTAGTTCCAAGTTCTATGGCTATGGTTTGTGTCCTATGGAAGTAGCCCCAAGCAGAAGACTGACGAGAATCACTTTCATTGAAAGGGGTTGCCAAGCTTCAAAAAACTACGAGTTTCCTGAAATCTCAGCAAACATATTTTCAACCCAATCTTGATGATACTTCCATTTAATGATCAGTACACCAATCCCACTAGGCTCACCAAATTTCGTTGTTCTAGGTTAAACCGTTCCTTTGCAGTGACCGTTTTCATGTTTAGGTTTCACTCTGTTTTCTCCTATATGGATACATGTAGTTGGAACTCTAAATCAAACACGGTTTGTGCTAGCTCTTTGAAAGTTGGCATTATAATGTAGTTCCAAGTTCTATGGTTATGGTTTGTGTCCTATGGAAGAAGCCCCAAGGAGAGACTGACGAGAATCACTTTCATTGAAAGGGGTTGCCAAGCTTCCAAAAAACTACGAGTTTCCGGAAATCTCAGCAAACATTTTTTCACCCAATCTTGATGATACTTGCAGGTAATGATTAGTACACCAGTTCCAATTGGCTGACCAAGTTTCGTTCTTCTAGGTTAAACCGTTCCTTTCCAGTAACCGTTTTCATGTTTAGGATTCACTCTCTTTTCTCCTATATCGATACATGTAGTTGGAACTCTAAATCAAACACGGTTTGTGCTAGCTCTTTGAAACTTGGCACAATAATGTAGTTCCAACTTCTATGGCTATGGTTTGTGTCCTATGGAAGTAGCCCCAAGCAGAGACTGACGAGAATCACTTTCATTGAAAGGGTTGCCAAGCTTCCAAAAAACTACGAGTTTCCTGAAATCTCAGCAAATATTTTTTCACACAATCTTGATGATACTTGCACGTAATGATCAGTACACCAGTCCCACTTGGCTGACAAATTTCGTTCTCCTAGGTTAAAACTTTCCTTTGCAGTAACCGTTTTCATGGTTAGGTTTCACTCTGTTTTCTCCTATAGGGATACATGTATTTGGAACACTAAATCAAACACGGTTTGTGCTAGCTCTTTGAAACTTGGCATTACAATGTAGTTCCAAGTTCTATGGTTATGGTTGTGTCCAATGGAAGTAGCCCCAAGCAGAGACTGACGAGAATCACTTTCATTGAAAGGGGTTGCAAGGCTTCCAAAAATCTGCGAATTTCCTGAAATCTCAGCACACATTTTTCACCCAATCTTGATGATACTTCCATTTAATGATCAGTACACCATCCCACTTGGCTCACCAAATTACGTTCTTATAGTTTAACCGTTCCTTTGCAGTAACCATTTCATGTTTATGTTTCACTCTGTTTTCTCCTATATGGATACATGTATTTGGAACTCTAAATCAAACACGGTTTGTGCTAGCTCTTTAAAACTTGGCACAATAATGTAGTTCCAAGTTCTATGGATATGGTTTGTGTCCTATGGAAGTAGCCCCAAACAGAGACTGAGGAGAATCACATTCATTGAAAGGGGTTGCCAAGCTTCCAAAAAAACTACGAGTTTCCGGAAATCTCAGCAAACATTTTTTCACCCAATCTTGATGATACTTGCAGGTAATGATCAGTACACCAGTCCCACTGGGCTGACCAAATTTCGTTCTTCTAGGTTAAACCGTTCCTTTGCAGGAACCGTTTTCATATTTAGGTTTCACTCTGTTTTCTCCTATATGGATACATGTAGTTGGAACTCTAAATCAAACACGGTTTGTGCTAGCTCTTTGAAACTTGGCACAATAATGTAGTTCCAAGTTCTATGGCTATGTTTTGTGTCATATGGAAGTAGCCCCAAGCAGAGACTGACGAGAATCACTTTCATTGAAAGGGGTTGCCAAGCTTCCAAAAATCTGCGAGTTTCTGAAATCTCAGCAAACATTTTTTCACCCAATGTGGATGATACCTCCATTTAATGGTCACTACACCAATCCCACTTGGCTCACCAAAATTTCGTTCTTCTAGGTTAAACCGTTCGTTTGCAGTAAACGTTTTCATATTTAGGTTTCACTCTGTTTTCTCCTATATGGATACATGTAGTTGGAACTCTAAATCAAACACGGTTTGTGCTAGCTCCTTGAAACTTGGCACAATAATGTAGTTCCAAGTTCTATGGCTATGGTTTGTGTCCTATGGAAGTAGCCCCAAGCAGAGACTGACGAGAATCACTTTCATTGAAAGGGGTTGCCAAGCTTCCAAAAAACTACGAGTTTCCTGAAATCTCAGCAAACATTTTTTCACCCAATCTTGATGATACTTCCATTTAATGATCAGTACACCAATCCCACTAGGCTCACCAAATTTCGTTCTTCTAGGTTAACCCGTTCCTTTGCAGTAACCGTTTTCATGTTTAGGTTTCACTCTGTTTTCTCCTATATGGATACATGTAGTTGGAACTCTAAATCAAACACGGTTTGTTCTAGCTCTTTGAAACTTGGCATAATAATGTAGTTCCCAGTTCTATGGCTATGGTTTGTGTCCAATGGAAGTAGACCCAAGCAGAGACTGACGAGAATCATTTTCATTTAAGGGGTTGCCAAGCTTCCAAAAAACTACGAGTTTCCTGAAATCTCAGCAAACATTTTTTCACCCAATCTTGATGATACTTGCAGGTAATGATCAGTACACCAGTCCCACTTGGCTCACCAAATTTCGTTCTTCTAGGTTAAACCGTTCCTTTGCAGTAACCGTTTTCATGTTTAGGTTTCACTCTGTTTTCTCCTTATGGATACATGTATTTGGAACTCTAAATCAAACACGGTTTGTGCTAGCTCTTTGAAACTTGGCACAGTAATGTAGTTCCAAGTTCTATGGCTATTGTTTGTGTCCTATGGAAGTAGCCCCAAGCAGAGACTGAGGAGAATCACTTTCATTGAAAAGGGTTGCCAAGCTTCCAAAAAACTACGAGTTTCCTGAAATCTCAGCAAACATTTTTTCACCCAATCTTGATGATACTTCCATTTAATGATCAGTACACCAATCCCACTAGGCTCACCAAATTTCGTTCTTCTAGGTTAAACCGTTCCTTTGCATTAACCGTTTTCATGTTTAGGTTTCACTCTGTTTTCTCCTATATGGATACATGTAGTTGGAACTCTAAATCAAACACGGTTTGTTCTAGCTCTTTGAAACTTGGCATAATAATGTAGTTCCAAGTTCTATGGCTATGGTTTGTGTCTATGGAAGTAGCCCAAGCAGAGACTGACGAGAATCATTTTCATTTAAGGGGTTGCCAAGCTTCCAAAAAACTACAGTTTCCTGAAATCTCAGCAAACATTTTTTCACCACATCTTGATGAATCTTGCAGGTAATGATCAGTACAGCAGTCCCACTTTGCTGACCAAGTTTCGTTCTTCTAAGTTAAACCGTTCCTTTTCAGTAACCGTTTTCATGTTTAGGTTTCACTCTGTTTTCTCCCATATGGATACATGTAGTTGGAACTCTAAATCAAACACGGTTTGTGCTAGCTCTTTGAAACTTGGCATTATAATGTAGTTCCAAGTTCTATGGCTATGGTTTGTGTCCTATGGAAGTAGCCCCAAGCAGAGACTGACGAGAATCACTTTCATTGAAAGGGGTTGCCAAGCTTCCAAAAAACTACGAGTTTCCTGAAATCTCAGCAAACATATTTTCACCCAATCTTGATGATACTTCCATTTAATGATCAGTACACCAATCCCACTAGGCTCACCAAATTTCGTTGTTCTAGGTTAAACCGTTCCTTTGCAGTGACCGTTTTCATGTTTAGGTTTCACTCTGTTTTCTCCTATATGGATACATGTAGTTGGAACTCTAAATCAAACACGGTTTGTGCTAGCTCTTTGAAAGTTGGCATTATAATGTAGTTCCAAGTTCTATGGTTATGGTTTGTGTCCTATGGAAGAAGCCCCAAGCAGAGACTGACGAGAATCACTTTCATTGAAAGGGGTTGCCAAGCTTCCAAAAAACTACGAGTTTCCGGAAATCTCAGCAAACATTTTTCACCCAATCTTGATGATACTTGCAGGTAATGATTAGTACACCAGTTCCAATTGGCTGACCAAGTTTCGTTCTTCTAGGTTAAACCGTTCCTTTCCAGTAACCGTTTTCATGTTTAGGATTCACTCTCTTTTCTCCTATATCGATACATGTAGTTGGAACTCTAAATCAAACACGGTTTGTGCTAGCTCTTTGAAACTTGGCACAATAATGTAGTTCCAACTTCTATGGCTATGGTTTGTGTCCTATGGAAGTAGCCCCAAGCAGAGACTGACGAGAATCACTTTCATTGAAAGGGGTTGCCAAGCTTCCAAAAAACTACGAGTTTCCTGAAATCTCAGCAAATATTTTTTCACACAATCTTGATGATACTTGCACGTAATGATCAGTACACCAGTCCCACTTGGCTGACAAATTTCGTTCTCCTAGGTTAAAACTTTCCTTTGCAGTAACCGTTTTCATGGTTAGGTTTCACTCTGTTTTCTCCTATAGGGATACATGTATTTGGAACACTAAATCAAACACGGTTTGTGCTAGCTCTTTGAAACTTGGCATTACAATGTAGTTCCAAGTTCTATGGTTATGGTTGTGTCCAATGGAAGTAGCCCCAAGCAGAGACTGACGAGAATCACTTTCATTGAAAGGGGTTGCAAGGCTTCCAAAAATCTGCGAATTTCCTGAAATCTCAGCACACATTTTTTCACCCAATCTTGATGATACTTCCATTTAATGATCAGTACACCCATCCCACTTGACTCACCAAATTACGTTCTTATAGTTTAAACCGTTCCTTTGCAGTAACCATTTTCATGTTTATGTTTCACTCTGTTTTCTCCTATATGGATACATGTATTTGGAACTCTAAATCAAACACGGTTTGTGCTAGCTCTTTAAAACTTGCACAATAATGTAGTTCCAAGTTCTATGGATATGGTTTGTGTCCTATGGAAGTAGCCCCAAACAGAGACTGAGGAGAATCACTTTCATTGAAAGGGGTTGCCAAGCTTCCAAAAAACTACGAGTTTCCGGAAATCTCAGCAAACATTTTTTCACCCAATCTTGATGATACTTCCATTTAATGATCAGTACAGCAGTCCCACTTTGCTAACCAATTTTCGTTCTTCTAGGTTAAACCGTTCCTTTTCAGTAACCGTTTTCATGTTCAGGTTTCACTCTGTTTTCTCCTATATGGATACATGTAGTTGGAACTCTAAATCAAACACGGTTTGTGCTAGCTCTTTGAAACTTGGCATTATAATGTAGTTCCAAGTTCTATGGTTATGGTTTGTGTCCAATGGAAGTAGCCCAAGCAGAGACTGACGAGAATCACTTTCATTATAAGGGCTTGCCAAGCTTCCAAAAAACTACGAGTTTCCGGAAATCTCAGCAAACATTTTTTCACCCAATCGTGATGATACTTGCAGGTAATGATCAGTACACAAATCCCTCTTGGCTCACCAAATTTCGTTCTTCTAGGTTAAACCGTTCCATTGCAGTAACCGTTTTCATGTTTAGGATGCACTCTGTTTTCTCCTATATGGATACATGTAGTTGGAACTCTAAATCAAACACGGTTTGTGCTAGCTCTTTGAAACTTGGCACAATAATGTAGTTCCAAGTTCTATGGCTATGGTTTGTGTCCTATGGAAGTAGCCCCAAGAAGAGACTGATGAGAGTCACTTTCATTGAAAGGGGTTGCAAAGCTTCCAAAAATCTACGAGTTTCCTGAAATCTCAGCAAACATTTTTTCACCCAATCTTGATGATACTTGCAGGTAATGATCAGTACACCAGTCCCACTTGGCTCACCAAATTTCGTTCTTCTAGGTTAAACCGTTCCTTTGCAGTAACCGTTTTCATGTGTAGGTTTCACTCTGTTTTCTCCTATATGGATACATGTATTTGGAACTCTAAATCAAAACAAGGTTTGTGCTAGCTCTTTGAAATTTGGCACAATAATGTACTTCCAAGTTCTATGGCTATGGTTTGTGTCCTATGGAAGTAGCCCGAAGCAGAGACTGACGAGAATCACTTTCATTGAAAGGGGTTGCCAAGCTTCCAAAAAACTACGAGTTCCCGGTAATCTCAGTAAACATTTTTTCACCCAATCTTGATGATACTTGCAGGTAATGATCAGTACACAGTCCCACTTGGCTGACCTAGTTTCGTTCTTCTAGGTGAAAACCGTTCCTTTGCAGTAACCGTTTTCATGTTTAGGTTTCACTCTGTTTTCTCCTATATGGATACATGTAGTTGGAACTCTAAATCAAACACGGTTTGTGCTAGCTCTTTGAAACTTGGCACAATAATGTAGTTCCAAGTTCTATTGCTATGGTTTGTGTCCTATGGAAGTAGCCCCAAGCAGAGACTGACGAGAATCACTTTCATTGAAAGGGGTTGCCAAGCTTCCAAAAAACTACGAGTTTCCGGAAATCTCAGCAATCATTTTTTCACCCAATCTTGATGATACTTGCAGGTAATGATCAGTACACCAGTCCAACTTTGCTGACCAAGTTTCCTTCTTCTAGGTTAAACCGTTCCTTTGCAGTAACCGTTTTCATGTTTAGGTTTCACTCTGTTTTCTCCTATATGGATACATGTAGTTGGAACTCTAAATCAAACACGGTTTGTGCTAGCTCTTTGAAACTTTGGCACAATAATCTAGTTCCAAGTTCTATGGCTCTGGATTGTGTCCTATGGAAGTAGCCCCAAGCAGAGACTGACGAGAATCAGTTTCATTGAAAGGGGTTGCTAAGCTTCCAAAAAACTAGTTTCCTGAAATCTCAGCACACATTTTTTCATCCAATCTTGATGATACTTGCAGGTAATGATCAGTACACCAGTCCCACTTGGCTGACCAAATTTTGTTCTTCTAGGTTAAACCGTTCCTTTGCAGTAACCGTTTTCATGTTTAGGTTACACTCTGTTTACTCCTATATGGATACATGTAGTTGGAACTCTAAATCAAACACGGTTTGTGCTAGCGCTTTGAAACTTGGCACAGTAATGTAGTTCCAAGTTCTATGGCTATTGTTTGTGTCCTATGGAAGTAGCCCCAAGCAGAGACTGACGAGAATCACTTTCATTGAAAGGTTTGCCAAGCTTCCAAAAACTACGAGTTTCCTGAAATCTCAGCAAACATTTTTTCACCCAATGTTGATGATACTTCCATTTAATGATCAGTACAGCAGTCCCACTTTGCTAACCAAGTTTCGTTCTTCTAGGTTAAACCATTCCTTTTCAGTAACCGTTTTCATGTTCAGGTTTCACTCTGTTTTCTCCTATATGGATACATGTAGTTGGAACTCTAAATCAAACACGGTTTGTGCTAGCTCTTTGAAACTTGGCATTATAATGTAGTTCCAAGTTCTATGGTTATGGTTTGTGTCCAATGGAAGTAGCCCCAAGCAGAGACTGACGAGAATCACTTTCATTGAAAGGGGTTGCCAAGCTTCCAAAAAACTACGAGTTTCCGGAAATCTCAGCAAACATTTTTTCACCCAATCGTGATGATACTTGCAGGTAATGATCAGTACACAAATCCCTCTTGGCTCACCAAATTTCGTTCTTCTAGGTTAAACCGTTCCATTGCAGTAACCGTTTTCATGTTTAGGTTTCACTCTGTTTTCTCCTATATGGATACATGTAGTTGGAACTCTAAATCAAACACGGTTTGTGCTAGCTCTTTGAAACTTGGCACAATAATGTAGTTCCAAGTTCTATGGCTGTGGATTGTGTCCTATGGAAGTATCCCCAAGCAGAGACTGACGAGAATCACTTTCATTGCAAGGGGTTGAGATGCTTCCAAAAAACTACGAGTTTCCTGAAATCTCAACAAACATTTTTTCACCCAATCTTGATGATACTTGCAGGTAATGATCAGTACACCAGTCCAACTTTGCTGACCAAGTTTCGTTCTTCTAGGCTAAACCGTTCCTTTGCAGTACCCGTTTTCATGTTTAGGTTTCACTCTGTTTTCTCCTATATGGATACATGTAGTTGGAACGCTAAATCAAACACGGTTTGTGCTAGCTCTTTGAAACTTGGCACAATAATGTAGTTCCAAGTTATATGGCTATGGTTTGTGTCCCTATGGAAGTAGCCCAAGCAGAGACTGGACGAGAATCACTTTCATTGAAAGGGTTGCCAAGCTTCCAAAAAACTACGAGTTTCCGGAAATCTCAGCAATCATTTTTTCACCCAATCTTGATGATACTTGCAGGTAATGATCAGTATACCAGTCCAACTTTGCTGACCAAGTTTCCTTCTTCTAGGTTAAACCGTTCCTTTGCAGTAACCGTTTTCATGTTTAGGTTTCACTCTGTTTTCTCCTATATGGATACATGTAGTTGGAACTCTAAATCAAACTCGGTTTGTGCTAGCTCTTTGAAACTTGGCACAATAATCTAGTTCCAAGTTCTATGGCTGTGGATTGTGTCCTATGGAAGTAGCCCCAAGCAGGGACTGACGAGAATCACTTTCATTGAAAAAGGTTGCTAAGCTTCCAAAAAACTAGTTTCCTGAAATCTCAGCAAACATTTTTTCCCCCAATCTTGATGATACTTCAATTTAATGATCAGTACACCAATCCCACTAGGCTCACCAAATTTCGTTCTTCTAGGTTAAACCGTTCCTTTGCAGTAACCGTTTTCATGTTTAGGTTTCACTCTGTTTTCTCCTATATGTAGTTGGAACTCTAAATCAAACACGGTTTGTGCTAGCTCTTTGAAACTTGGCACAATAATGTAGTTCCAAGTTCTATGGCTATGGTTTGTGTCCTATGGAAGTAGCCCCAAGCACAGACTGACGAGAATCACTTTCATTGAAAGGGTTGCCAAGCTCCAAAAAACTACGAGTTTCCTGAAATCTCAGCAAACATTTTTCTCACCCAATCGTGATGATACTTGCAGGTAATGATCAGTACACCCAGTCCCACTTGGCTGACCAAGTTTCGTTCTTCTAGGTTAAACAGTTCCTTGCAGTAACCCATTTTCATGTTTAGGTTTCACTCTGTTTTCTCCTATATGGATACATGTAGTTGGAACTCTAAATCAAACACGGTTTGTGCTAGCTCTTTGAAACTTGGCACAATAATGTAGTTCCAAGTTCTATGGCTATGGTTTGTGTCCTATGGAAGTAGCCCCAAGCAGAGACTGACGAGAATCACTTTCATTGAAAGGGGTTGCCAAGCTTCCAAAAAACTACGAGTTTCCTGAAATCTCAGCAAACATTTTTTCATCCAATCTTGATGATACTTCCATTTAATGATCAGTACACCAATCCCACTAGGCTCACCAAATTTCATTCTTCTAGGTTAAACCGTTCCTTTGCAGTAACCGTTTTCATATTTAGGTTTCACTCTGTTTTCTCCTATATGGATACATGTAGTTGGAACTCTAAATCAAACACGGTTTCTGCTAGCTCTTTGAAACTTGGCATTATAATGTAGATCCAAGTTCTATGGTTATTGTTTGTGTCCTATGGAAGTAGCCCCAAGCAGAGACTGACGAGAATCACTTTCATTGAAAGGGGTTGCCAAGCTTCCAAAAAACTACGAGTTTCCTGAAATCTCAGCCAACCTTTTTTTCACCCAATCTTGATGATACTTGCAGGTAAAGATCAGTACACCAGTCCCACTTGGCTGACCAAGTTTCGTTCTTCTAGGTTAAACCGTTCCTTTGCAGTAACCGTTTTCATGTTTAGGATTCACTCTGTTTTCTATTATATAGATACAAGTAGTTGGAACTCTAAATCAAACACGGTTTGTGCTAGCTCTTTAAAAACTTGGCAAAATAATGTAGTTCCAAGTTCTATGGCTATGGTTTGTGTCCTATGGAAGTAGCCCCAAGCAGAGACTGACGAGAATCACTATCATTGAAAGGGGTTGCCAAGCTTCCAAAAAGCTACGAGTTTCCTGAAATCTCAGCACACATTTTTTCATCCAATCTTGATGATACTTGCAGGTAATGATCAGTACACCAGTCCCACTTGGCTGACCAAATTTCGTTCTTCTAGGTTAAACCGTTCCTTTGCAGTAACCGTTTTCATGTTTAGGTTACACTCTGTTTTCTCCTATATGGATACATGTAGTTGGAACTCTAAATCAAACACGGTTTGTGCTAGCGCTTTGAAACTTGGCACAATAATGTAGTTCCAAGTTCTGTGGCTATGGTTTGTGTCCTATGGAAGTAGCCCCAAGCAGAGACTGACGAGAATCACTTTCATTGAAAGGGGTTGCCAAGCTTCCAAAAAACTACGAGTTTCTGGAAATATCAGCAAATATTTTTTCACCCAATCTTGATGATACTTGCAGGTAATGATCAGTACACCAGTCCCACTTGGTTGACCAAGTTTCGTTCTTCTAGGTTAAACCTTTCCTTTGCAGTAACCGTTTTCATGTTTAGGTTTCACTCTGTTTCTCCTATATGGATACATGTAGTTGGAACTCTAAATCAAACACGGTTTGTGCTAGCTCTTTGAAACTTGGCACAGTAATGTAGTTCCAAGTTCTATGGCTATTGTTTGTGTCCTATGGAAGTAGCCCCAAGCAGAGACTGACGAGAATCACTTTCATTGAAAGGTTTGCCAAGCTTCCAAAAAACTACGAGTTTCCTGAAATCTCAGCAAACATTTTTTCACCCAATGTTGATGATACTTCCATTTAATGATCAGTACAGCAGTCCCACATTGCTAACCAAGTTTCGTTCTTCTAGGTTAAACCATTCCTTTTCAGTAACCGTTTTCATGTTCAGGTTTCACTCTGTTTTCTCCTATATGGATAAATGTAGTTGGAACTCTAAATCAAACACGGTTTGTGCTAGCTCTTTGAAACTTGGCATTATAATGTAGTTCCAAGTTCTATGGTTATGGTTTGTGTCCAATGGAAGTAGCCCCAAGCAGAGACTGACGAGAATCACTTTCATTGAAAGGGGTTGCCAAGCTTCCAAAAAACTACGAGTTTCCGGAAATCTCAGCAAACATTTTTTCACCCAATCGTGATGATACTTGCAGGTAATGATCAGTACACAAATCCCTCTTGGCTCACCAAATTTCGTTCTTCTAGGTTAAACCGTTCCATTGCAGTAACCGTTTTCATGTTTAGGTTTCACTCTGTTTTCTCCTATATGGATACATGTAGTTGGAACTCTAAATCAAACACGGTTTGTGCTAGCTCTTTGAAACTTGGCACAATAATGTAGTTCCAAGTTCTATGGCTGTGGATTGTGTCCTATGGAAGTATCCCCAAGCAGAGACTGACGAGAATCACTTTCATTGCAAGGGGTTGAGATGCTTCCAAAAAACTACGAGTTTCCTGAAATCTCAGCAAACATTTTTTCACCCAATCTTGATGATACTTGCAGGTAATGATCAGTACACCAGTCCAACTTTGCTGACCAAGTTTCGTTCTTCTAGGCTAAACCGTTCCTTTGCAGTACCCGTTTTCATGTTTAGGTTTCACTCTATTTTCTCCTATATGGATACATGTAGTTGGAAACGCTAAATCAAACACGGTTTGTGCTAGCTCTTTGAAACTTGGCACAATAATGTAGTTCCAAGTTATATGGCTATGGTTTGTGTCCTATGGAAGTAGCCCCAAGCAGAGACTGACGAGAATCACTTTCATTGAAAGGGGTTGCCAAGCTTCCAAAAAACTACGAGTTTCCTGAAATCTCAGCAAACATTTTTTCACCCAATCTTGATGATACTTCCATTTAATGATCAGTACACCAATCCCACTAGGCTCACTAAATTTCGTTCTTCTAGGTTAAACCGTTCCTTTGCAGTAACCGTATTCATGTTTAGGTTTCACTCTGTTTTCTCCTATATGGATACATGTAGTTGGAACTCTAAATCAAACACGGTTTGTGCTAGCTCTTTGAAACTTGGCACAATAATGTAGTTCCAAGTTCTATGGCTATGGTTTGTGTCCTATGGAAGTAGCCCCAAGAAGAGACTGATGAGAGTCACTTTCATTGAAAGGGGTTGCCAAGCTTCCAAAAAACTACGAGTTTCCTGAAATCTCAGCAAACATTTTTTCACCCAATCTTGATGATACTTGCAGGTAATGATCAGTACACCAGTCCCACTTGGCTCACCAAATTTCGTTCTTCTAGGTTAAACCGTTCCTTTGCAGTAACCGTTTTCATGTGTAGGTTTCACTCTGTTTTCTCCTATATGGATACATGTATTTGGAACTCTAAATCAAACAAGGTTTGTGCTAGCTCTTTGAAATTTGGCACAATAATGTACTTCCAAGTTCTATGGCTATGGTTTGTGTCCTATGGAAGTAGCCCGAAGCAGAGACTGACGAGAATCACTTTCATTGAAAGGGGTTGCCAAGCTTCCAAAAAACTACGAGTTCCCGGTAATCTCAGTAAACATTTTTTCACCCAATCTTGATGATACTTGCAGGTAATGATCAGTACACCAGTCCCACTTGGCTGACCTAGTTTCGTTCTTCTAGGTGAAACCGTTCCTTTGCAGTAACCGTTTTCATGTTTAGGTTTCACTCTGTTTTCTCCTATATGGATACATGTAGTTGGAACTCTAAATCAAACACGGTTTGTGCTAGCTCTTTGAAACTTGGCACAATAATGTAGTTCCAAGTTCTATTGCTATGGTTTGTGTCCTATGGAAGTAGCCCCAAGCAGAGACTGACGAGAATCACTTTCATTGAAAGGGGTTGCCAAGCTTCCAAAAAACTACGAGTTTCCGGAAATCTCAGCAATCATTTTTTCACCCAATCTTGATGATACTTGCAGGTAATGATCAGTACACCAGTCCAACTTTGCTGACCAAGTTTCCTTCTTCTAGGTTAAACCGTTCCTTTGCAGTAACCGTTTTCATGTTTAGGTTTCACTCTGTTTTCTCCTATATGGATACATGTAGTTGGAACTCTAAATCAAACACGGTTTGTGCTAGCTCTTTGAAACTTGGCACAATAATCTAGTTCCAAGTTCTATGGCTCTGGATTGTGTCCTATGGAAGTAGCCCCAAGCAGAGACTGACGAGAATCAGTTTCATTGAAAGGGGTTGCTAAGCTTCCAAAAAACTAGTTTCCTGAAATCTCAGCACACATTTTTTCATCCAATCTTGATGATACTTGCAGGTAATGATCAGTACACC
>NW_027553158.1:0-45139 GCF_045843805.1 Urocitellus parryii
TTGATGATACTTGCAGGTAGTGATCAGTACACGAATCCTTACTTGGCTCACCCAAATTTCATTCGTCTAGGTTAAACTGTTCCTTTGCAGTAACCATTTTCATGTTTAGGTTTCACTCTGTTTTCTCCTATATGGATATATGTAGTTGGAACTCTAAATCAAACACGTTTGTGCTAGCTCTTTGAAACTTGGCACAATAATGTAGTTCCAAGTTCTATCGCTATAGTTTGTGTGGTATTGAAGTAGCCCCAAGCAGAGACTGACGAGAATCAATTTCATTGAAAGGGGTTGCCAAACTTCCAAAAAACTACGAGTTTCCTGAAATCTCAGCAAATATTTTTTCACGCAATCTTTATGATACTTGCAGGTAGTTATCGTACACGAATCCACTTGGCTCACACAGATTAGTTCTTTTAGGTGAAACCGTTCCTTTGCAGAAACCGTTTTCATGTTTAGTTTTCACTCTGTTTTCTCTATATGGATACATGTAGTTGGAACTCTAAATCAAACACGGTTTGGGCTAGCTCTTTGAAACTTGGCATAATAATGTAGTACCAAGTTCTATCGTTATGGTTTGTGTCCTATTGAAGTAGCCCCAAGCAGAGACTGGCAAGAATCACTTTCATTGATAGGGGTTGCCAAGCTTCCAAGAAACTACGAGTTTCCGGAAATCTCAGCAAACATTTCTTCACCCAATCTTGATGATACTTGCAGGTAGTCATCAGTACACGAATCCTACTTGGCTCACCAAATTTCATTCGTCTAGGTTGAACCGTTCCTTTGGCAGTAACCATTTTCATGTTTAGGTTTCACTCTGTTTTCTCCTATATGGATATAGTAGTTGGAACTCTAAATCAAACACGGTTTTTGCTAGCTCTTTGAAACTTGGCACAATAATGTAGTTCCAAGTTCTATCGCTATGGTTTGTGTGGTATTGAAGTAGCCACAAGCAGAGACTGACGAGAATCAATTTCATTGAAAGGGGTTGCCAAGCTTCAAAAAACTACGAGTTTCCTGAAATCTCAGCAAATATTTTTTCACGCAATCTTTACGATACTTGCAGGTAGTTTATCAGTACACGAATCCCACTTGGCTCACCAAAATTCGTTCCTCTAGGTTAAACCGTTCCTTGGGCAGTAACTGTTTTCATGTTTAGGTTTCACTCTGTTTTCTCCTATATGGATACATGTAGTTGGAACTCCAAATATAACACTGTTTGTGCTAGCTCTTTGAAACTTGGCACAATAATGTAGTTCCAAGTTCTATCGCTATGGTTTGTGTGGTATTGAAGTAGCCCCAAGCAGAGACTGACGAGAATCCTTTCATTGAAAAGGGTTGCCAAGCTTCCAAAAAACTACGAGTTTCCTGAAATCTCAGCAAACATTTTTTCATCAATCTTGATGATCCTTGCAGGTAGATATCAGTACACGAATCCCACTTGGCTCACCAAATTTCCTTCTTCTAGGTTAAACCGTTCCTTTGCAGTAACCGTTTTCATGTTTAGGTTTCACTCTGATTTCTCCTATAAGGATACATGTAGTTGGAACTCTTAAACAACACGTTTGTGCTAGCTCTTTGAAACTTGGCACAATAATGTAGTTCAAGTTCTATCGCTATGGTTTGTGTGGTATTGAAAGTAGCCCCCTAGAAGAGACTGACGAGTATCAATTTCATTGAAAGGGGTTGCCAAGCTTCCAAAAATTTACGAGTTTCCTGAATCTCAGCAATATTTTTTCACCCAATCTTGATGATACTTTCAGGTAGTTATCAGTAACGAATCCCACTTGGCTCACTCAAATTCGTTCTTTTAGGTTAAAACCGTTCCTTTGCAGAAACCGTTTTCATGTTAGGTTTCACTCTGTTTTCTCCTATATGGATACATGTAGTTGGAACTCTAAATCAAACACGGTTTGTGCTAGGTGTTTGAAACTTGGCACAATAATGTAGTTCCAAGTTCTATCGCTATGGTTTGTGCGCCATTGAAGTAGCCCCAAGCAGAGACTGAGGAGAATCACTTCCTTGAAAGTGGTTGCCAAGCTTCCAAAAAACTACGAGTTTCCTGAAATCTCAGCAAACATTTTTCACCCAATCTTGATGATACTTGCAGGTAGTGATCAGTACACGAATCCCGCTTGGCTCACCAAATTTCGTTCTTCTAGGTTAAACGTTCCTTTGAGTAACCATTTTCATGTTTAGTTTTCACTCTGTTTTCTCTATATGGATACATGTATTTGGAACTCTAATCAAACACGGTTTGTGCTAGCTCTTTGAAACTTGGCACAATAATGTAGTTCCAAGTTCTGTCGCTATGCTTTGTGTGCTATTGAAGTAGCCCCAAGGCAGAGACTGACGAGATTCCCTTTACTTGAAAGGGGTTGCCAAGATTCCAAAAAACTACGAGTTTCCTGAAATCTCAGCAAAATTTTTTCACCCAATCTTGATGATCCTTGCAGGTAGTTATCAGTACACGAATCCCACTTGGCTCACCAAATTTCGTTCTTCTAGGTTAAACCGTTCTTTGCACTAACCGTTTTCATGTTTAGGTTTCACTCTGTTTTCTCCTATATGGATACATGTAGTTGGAACTCTAATCAAACACGGTTTGTGCTAGCTCTTTGAAACCTGGCACAATAATGTAGTTCCAAGTTCTATCGCTATGGTTTGTGTGCTATTGATGTAGCCCAAGCAGAGACTGACGAGATTCCTTTCATTGAAAGGGGTTGCCAAGCTTCCAAAAAACAAACGAGTTTCCTGAAATCTCAGCAAACATTTTTTTCACCCAAATCTTAATGATACTTCCACTTAATGATCAGTACTCCAATCCCACTTGGCCTCACCAAATTCGTTCTTCTAGGTTAAACCGTTCCTTTGCAGTAACCGTTTTCATGTTTAGGTGTCACTCCTGTTTTCTCCTATATGGATACATGTAGTTGGAACTCTAAATCAAACACGGTTGTGCTAGCTCTTTGAAACTTGGCACAATAATGTAGTTCCATGTTCTACCGCTATGGTTTGTGTGGTATTGAAGTTAGCCCCAAGCAGAGACTGACGAGAATCACTTTCATTGAAAAGGGGTTGACAAGCTTCCAAAAAACTGCGAGTTCCTGAAATCTCAGCAAATATTTTTTCACCCAATCTTGATGATACTTCCATTTAATGATCAGTACACCATCCCACTTGGCTCACCAATTTCGTTCTTCTAGGTTAAACCGTTCCTTTGCAGTAACCGTATTCAGAGTTAGTTTCACTCTGTTTTCTCCTATATGGATACATGTAGTTGGAACTCTAAATCAAACACGGGTTTGGCCTAGCTCTTTGAAAACTTGGCATATAATGTAGTACCAAGTTCTATCGTTATGGTTTGTGCACATTGAAGTAGCCCCAAGCAGAGACTGGCAAGAATCACTTTCATTGATAGGGAGATGCCAAGCTTCCAAAAACTACGGAGTTTCCGGAAATCTCAGCAAACATTTCTTCACCCAATCTTGATGATACTTGCAGGTAGTGATCAGTACACGAATCCTACTTGGCTCACCAAATTTCATTCGTCTAGGTTAAACTGTTCCTTTGCAGTAACCATTTTCATGTTTAGGTTTCACTCTGTTTTCTCCTATATGGATATATGTAGTTGGAACTCTAAATCAAACACGGTTTGTGCTAGCTCTTTGAAACTTGGCACAATAATGTAGTTCCAAGTTCTATCGCTATAGTTTGTGTGTATTGAAGTAGCCCAAGCAAGACTGACGAGAATCAATTTCATTGAAAGGGGTGCCAAACTTCCAAAAACTACGAGTTTCCTGAAATCTCAGCAAATATTTTTTCACGCAATCTTTATGATACTTGCAGGTAGTTATCAGTACCCGAATCCCACTTGGCTCACCAAATTCGTTCCTCTAGTTAAACCGTTCCTTGGCATTAACTGTTTTCATGTTTAGGTTTCACTCTGTTTTCTCCTATATGGATACATGTAGTTGGAACTCCAAATATAAACACTGTTTGTGCTAGCTCTTTGAAAACTTGGCACAATAATGTAGTTCCAAGTTCTATAGCTATTGTTGGTGTGCTATTGAAGTAGCCCCAAGCAGAGACTGACGAGAATCCCTTTCATTGAAAGGGTTGCCAAGCTTCCAAAAAACACGAGTTTCCTGAAATTTCAGCAAACATTTTTTCCACCCAATCTAATGATACTTCCATTTAATGATCAGTACTCCAATCCCACTTGGCTCACCAAATTTCGTTCTTCTAGGTTAATAACCGTTCCTTTGCTAGTAACTGTTTTCATGTTTAGGTTTCACTCTGTTTTCTCCTATATGGATACATGTAGTTGGAACTCTAAATCAAACACGGTTTGTGCTAGCTCTTTGAAACTTGCACAATAATGTAGTTCCATGTTCTATCGCTATGGTTTGTGTGCCATTGAAGTAGCCACAAGCAGAGACTGACGAGAATCACTTTCTTGAAAGGGGTTGCCAAGCTTCCAAAAACTACTAGTTCCTGAATCTCAGCAAACATTTTTTCATCCAATCTTGATGATCCTTGCAGGTAGTTATCAGTACACGAATCCCACTTGGCTCACCAAATTTTCTTCTTCTAGGTTAAACCGTTCCTTTGCAGTAACCGTTTTCAGGTTTAGCATTTCACTCTGATTTCTCCTATAAGGATACATGTAGTTGGAACTCTAAATCAAACACGTTGTGCTAGCTCTTTTGAAACTTGGCACAATAATGTAGTTCCAAGTTCTATCGCTATGGTTTGTGTGCTATTGAAGAGTAGCAACCAAGCAAAGAGTGACGAGAATCAATCCAATGAAGGGTTGCCAAAATTCAAAAACTACGAGTTTCGTGAAATCTCAGCAAATATTTTTTCACCCAATCTTGATGATACTTGCAGGTATTGATCAGTACACGATTCCCACTTGGCTAACCAAATTTCATTCCTCTTGGTTAAACCGTTCCTTTTGCAGGAACCGTTTTCATGTTTAAGGTTTCACTTTGTTTTCTCCTATATGGATACATGTAGTTGGAACTCTAAATCAAACACGGTGTGTGCTAGCTCTTTGAAACGTGCAGAAAAATGTAGTTCCAAGTTCTCTCGCTATGGTTTGTGGCCTATTGAAGTAACCCCAAGCAGAGACTGACGAGAGAATCACTTCCATTGAAAGGGTTGCCAAGCTTCCAAAAAACTACGAGTTTCCTGAAATCTCAACAAATATTTTTTACCCAATCTTGATGATACTTTCAGGTAGTTATCAGTACACGAATCCCACTTGGCTCACTCAATTTCGTTCTTTTAGGTTAAACCGTTCCTTTGCAGAAACCGTTTTCATGTTTAGGTTTCACTCTGTTTTCTCTATATGGATACATGTAGTTGGAACTCTAAATCAAACACGGTTTGTGCTAGGTGTTTGAAACTTGGCACAATAATGTAGTTCCAAGATTCTATCGCTATGGTTTGTGCGCCATTGAAGTAGCCCCAAGCAGAGACTGAGGAGAATCACTTTCTTGAAGTTGGTTGCCAAGCTTCCAAAAAACTACGAGTTTCCTGAAATCTCAGCAAACATTTTTTCACCCAATCTTGATGATACTTGCAGGTAGTGATCAGTACACGAATCCCGCTTGGCTCACCAAATTTCGTTCTTCTAGGTTAAACCGTTCCTTTGAGTAACCATTTTCATGTTTAGTTTTCACTCTGTTTTCTCCTATATGGATACATGTATTTGGAACTCTAAATCAAACACGGTTTGTGCTAGCTCTTTGAAACTTGGCACAATAATGTAGTTCCAAGTTCTGTCGCTATGCTTTGTGTGCTATGAAGTAGCCCCAAGCAGAGACTGACGAGATTCCTTTCATTGAAAGGGGTTGCCAAGATTCCAAAAAACTACGAGTTTCCTGAAATCTCAGCCAAACATTTTTTCACCCAATCTTGATGATCCTTGCAGGTAGTTATCAGTACACGAATCCCACTTGGCTCAACAAATTTCGTTCTTCTAGTTTAAACCGTTCCTTTGCAGTAACCGTTTTCATGTTTAGGTTTCACTCTGTTTTCTCCTATATGGATACATGTAGTTGGAACTCTAAATTCAAACACGGTTGTGCTAGCTCTTTGAAACTTGGCACAATAATGTAGTTCCAAGTTCTATCGCTATGGTTTGTGTGCTATTGATGTAGCCCAAGCAGAGACTGACGAGATTCCCTTTCATTGAAAGGGGTTGCCAAGCTTCCAAAAAACACGAGTTTCCTGAAATCTCAGCAAACATTTTTTTCACCCAATCTTAATGATACTTTCCACTTAATGATCAGTACTCCAATCCCACTTGGCTCACCAAATTTCGTTCTTCTAGGTTAAACCGTTCCTTTGCAGTAACCGTTTTCATGTTTAGGTGTCACTCTGTTTTCTCCTATATGGAGATACATGTAGTTGGAACTCTAAATCAAACACGGTTTGTGCTAGCTCTTTGAAACTTGGCACAATAATGTAGTTCCATGTTCTATCGCTATGGTTTGTGTGGTATTGAAGTAGCCCCAAGCAGAGACTGACGAGAATCACTTTCATTGAAAGGGGTTGACAAGCTTCCAAAAAACTGCGAGTTTCCTGAAATCTCAGCAAACATTTTTTCACCCAATCTTGATGATACTTGCAGGTAGTTATCAGTACACGAATCCCACTTGGCTCACTCAATTTTCGTTCTTTTTGGTTAAACCATTCCTTTGCAGAAACACGTTTTCATGTTTAGGTTTCACTCTGTTTTCTCCCTATATGGATACATGTAGTTGGAACTCTAAATCAAACACGGTTTGTGCTAGCTCTTTGAAACTTGGCACAATAATGTAGTTCCAAGTGTTATCGCTATGGTTTGTGTGCCATTGAAGTAGCCACAAGCAGAGACTGACGAGAATCACTTTCCTTGAAAGGGGTTTCCAAGCTTCCAAAAAACTACGAGTTTCCTGAAATCTCAGCAAACATTTTTTCACCACAATCTTGATGATACTTCCATTTAATGATCAGTACACCAATCCACTTGGCTCACTCAATTTCGTTCTTCTTGGTTAAACGTTCCTTTGCAGTAACCGTTTTCATGTTTAGGTTTCAATCTGTTTTCTCCTATATGAACACATGTAGTTGGAACTCTAAATCAAACACGGTTTGTGCTAGCCTTTTGAAACTTGGCACAATAATGTAGTATCCAAGTTCTATCGCTATGGTTTGTGTGCTATTTAAGTAGCCCCAAGCAGAGACTGACGAGAATCACTTTCCTTGAAGGGTTGCCAAGCTTCCAAAAAACTACGAGTTTCCTGAAATCTCAGCAAACCTTTTTTTCACCCAATCTTGATGATACTTCCATTTAATGATCAGTACACCAATCCCACTTGTCTCACCAAATTTCCTTCTTCTAGGTTAAACCGTTCCTTTGCAGTAACGTTTTCAAGTTTAGGTTTCACTCTGTTTTCTCCTATAAGGATACATGTAGTTGGAACTCTAAATCTAACACGGTTTGTGCTAGCTCTTTGAAACTTGGCACCATAATGTAGTTCCAAGTTCTGTCGCTATGGTTTGTGTCTATTGAAGTAGCCCCAAGCATTGAGTGACGAGAATCACTTCCATTGAAGGGTTGGCAAGCTTCCAAAAAACTACGAGTTTCTGAAATCTCAGCAAACATTTTTTCACCCAATCTTAATGATACTTCCATATTAATGATCAGTACTCTAATCCCACTTGGCTCACCAAATTTCGTTCTTCTAGGTTAAACCGTTCCTTTGCAGTAACCGTTTTCATGTTTAGGTTTCCACTCTGTTTTCTCTATATGGATACATGTAGTTGGAACTCTAAATCAAACACGGTTTGTGTGCTAGCTCTTTGAAACTTGGCACAATAATGTAGTTCCAAGTTCTATCGCTATGGTTGTGTGCCATTGAAGTAGCCACAAGCAGAGACTGACGAGAATCACTTTCCTTGAAAGGGGTTTCCAAGCTTCCAAAAAACTACGAGTTTCCTGAAATCTCAGCAAACATTTTTCACCCAATCTTGATGATACTTCCATTTAATGATCAGTACACCAATCCCACTTGGCTCACTCAATTTCGTTCTTCTTGGTTAAAACCGTTCCTTTGCAGTAAACCGTTTTCATGTTTAGGTTTCAATCTGTTTTCTCCTATATGAACACATGTAGTTGGAACTCTAAATCAAACACGGTTTGTGCTAGCTCTTTGAAACTTGGCACAATAATGTAGTTCCAAGTTCTATCGCTATGGTTTGTGTGCTATTTAAGTAGCCCCAAGCAGAGACTGACGAGAATCACTTTCCTTGAAGGGGTTGCCAAGCTTCCAAAAAACTACGAGTTTCCTGAAATCTCAGCAAACCTTTTTTTCACCCAAATCATGATGATACTTCCATTTAATGATCAGTACACCAATCCCACTTGTCTCACAAATTTCCTTCTTCTAGGTAAACCGTTCCTTTGCAGTAACCAGTTTTCCAGTTTAGGTTTCACTCTGTTTTCTCCTATAAGGATACATGTAGTTGGAACTCTAAATCTAACACGGTTTGTGCTAGCTCTTTGAAACTTGGCACCATAATGTAGTTCCAAGTTCTGTCGCTATGGTTTGTGTGCTATTGAAGTAGCCCCAAGCATTGAGAGACGAGAATCACTTCCATTGAAAGGGGTTGCCAAGCTTCCAAAAAACTACGAGGTTTCGTGAAATCTCAGCAAATATTTTTTCACCCAATCTTGATGATACTTGCAGGTAATGATCAGTACATTAATCCCAGTTGGCTAACCAAATTTCATTCCTCTCAGTTAAACCGTTCCTTTGCAGGAACCGTTTCATGTTTAGGTTTCACTCTGTTTTCTCCTATATGGATACATGTAGTTGGAAATCTAAATCAAACACTGTGTGTGCTAGCTCTTTGAAACTGGCACAATAATGTAGTTCCAAGTTCTCTCGTAATGTTTTGTGTCCTATTGAAGTAACCCCCAGCAGAGACTGACGAGAATCACTTTCATTGAAAGGAGTTGCCAAGCTTCCAAAAAAACTACGAGTTTCCTGAAATCTCAGCAAATATTTTTTCACCCAATTTGATGATACTTGCAGGTAGTGATCAGTACACGAATCCCACTTGGCTCACCAAAATTCGTTCCTCTAGGTTAAACCGTTCCTTGGCAGTAACTGTTTTCATGTTAGTTTCACTCTGTTTTCTCCTATATGGATACATGTAGTTGGAACTCTAAATAAAACACTGTTTGTGCTAGCTCTTTGAAACTTGGCACAATAATGTAGTTCCAAGATCTATCTCTATGGTTTGTGTGCTATTTAAGTATCCCCAAGCAGAGACTGACGAGAATCACTTTCATTGAAAGGGGTTGCCAAGCTTCCAAAAAACTACGAGGTTCCTGAAATCTCAGCAAACATTTTTTCACCCAATCTTGATGATACTTGCAGGTAGTGATCAGTACACGAATCCCACTTGGCTCACCAAAATTCGTTCCTCTAGGTTAAACCATTCCTTTGCAGTAACCGTTTTCAAGTTTAGGTTTCACTCTGTTTTCTCCTATATGGATACATGTAGTTGGAACTCTAAATCAAACACGGTTTGTGCTAGCTCTTTGAAACTTGGCACAATAATGTATTTCCAAGTTCTCTCGCTATGGTTTGTGTGCTATAGAAGTAGCCCCAAGCAGAGACTGACGAGAATCTCTTTCCTTGAAAGGGGTTGCCAAGCTTCCAAAAACTACGAGTTTCCTGAAATCTCAGCAAACATTTTTTCACCCAATCTTGATGATCCTTGCAGGTAGTTATCAGTATACGAATCCAACTTTGCTCACCAAATTTCCTTCTTCTAGGTTAAACCGTTCCTTTGCAGTAACTGTTTTCATGTTTAGGTTTCACTCTGATTTCTCCTATAAGGATACATGTAGTTGGAACTCTAAATCAAACACGGTTTGTGCTAGCTCTTTGAAACTTGGCACAATAATGTAGTTCCAAGTTCTATCGCTATGGTTTGTGTGCTATTGAAGTAGCCCCAAGCAGAGAGTGACGAAAATCACTTCCATTGAAAGGGTTGCCAAGCTTCCAAAAAACTACGAGTTTCGTGAAATCTCAGCAAACATTTTTTCACCCAATCTTGATGATACTTGCAGGTAATGATCAGTACACGAATCCACTTGGCTAACCAAATATCATTCCTCTCGGTTAAACCGTTCCTTTGCAGGAACCGTTTTCATGTTTAGGTTTCACTCTGTTTTCTCCTATAAGGATACATGTAGTTAGAACTCTAAATCAAACACGGTTTGTGCTAGCTCTTTGAAACTGGGCACCATAATGTAGTTCCAAGTTCTCACGCTATGGTTTGTGTGCTATTGAAGTAGCCCCAAGCAGTGAGTGACGAGAATCACTTCCATTGAAAGGGGTTGCCAAGCTTCCAAAAAACTACGAGTTTCGTGAAATCTCAGCAAATAATTTTCACCCTATGTTGATGATACTTGCAGGTAATGATCAGTACATTAATCCCACTTGGCTAACCAAATTTCATTCCTCCCGGTTAAACAGTTCCTTTGCAGGAACCGTTTCATGTTTAGGTTTCACTCTGTTTTCTCCTATATGGATACATGTAGTTGGAACTCTAAATCAAACACGGTGTGTGCTAGCTCTTTGAAACGTGGCACAATAATGTAGTTCCAAGTCTCCGCTATGGTTTGTGTCCTATTGAAGTAATCCCAAGCACAGACTGACGAGAATCACTTCATTGAAAGGGGTTGCCAAGCTTCCAAAAACTACGAGTTTCCTGAAATTCTCAGCAAATATTTTTTCACCCAATCTTGATGATACTTGCAGGTAGTGATCAGTACATGAATCCCACTTGGCTTACCAAAATTTGTTCCTCTAGGTTAAACCGTTCCTTGGCAGTAACTGTTTTCATGTTTAGGTTTCACTCTGTTTTTTCCTATATGGATACATGTAGTTGGAACTCTAAATAAAACACTGTTTGTGCTAGCTCTTTGAAACTTGGCACAATAATGTAGTTCCAAGTAATATCGCTATGGTTTGTTGCTATTTAAGTAGCCCCAAGCAGAGACTGACGAGAATCACTTTCATTGAAAGGGTTGCCCAAGCTTCCAAAAAACTACGAGTTTCCTGAAATCTCAGCAAAACATTTTTTCACCCAATCTTGATGATACTTGCAGGTAGTGATCAGTACACGAATCCCACTTGGCTCACCAAATTTCGTTCTTCTAGGTTAAACCGTTCCTTTGCAGTAACCGTTTTCATGTTCAGGTTTCACTCTGTTTTCTCCTATATGGATACATGTAGTTGGAACTCTAAATCAAACACGGTTTGTGCTAGCTCTTTGAAACTTGGCACAATAATGTAGTTCCAAGTTCTATCGCTATGGTTTGTGTGGTATTGAAGTAGCCCAAGCAGAGACTGACGAGAATCACTTTCATTGAAAGGGGTTTTCAAGCTTCCAAAAAACTACGAGTTTCCTGAAATCTCAGCAAATATTTTTTCACCAATCTTGATGATACTTGCAGGTAGTGATCAGTACACGAATCCCACTTCGCTCACCAAAATTCGTTCCTCTAGGTTAAACCATTCCTTTGCAGTAACCGTTTTCAAGTTTAGGTTTCACTCTGTTTTCTCCTATATGGATACATGTAGTTGGAACTCTAAATCAAACATGGTTTGTGCTAGCTCTTTGAAACTTGGCACAATAATGTATTTCAAGATCTCTCGCTATGGTTTGTGTGCTATTGAAGTAGCCCCAAGCAGAGACTGACGAGAATCCTTTCATTGAAAGGGGTTGCCAAGCTTCCAAAAACTACGAGTTCCTGAAATCTCAGCAAACAATTTTTCACCCAATCTTAATGATACTTCCATTTAATGATCAGTACTCTAATCCCACTTGGCTCACCAAATTTCGTTCTTCTAGGTTAAACCGTTCCTTTGCAGTAACCGTTTTCATGTTTAGGTTTCACTCTGTTTTCTCCTATATGGATACATGTAGTTGGAACTCTAAATCAAACACGGTTTGTGCTAGCTCTTTGAAACTTGGCACAATAATGTATTTCCAAGATCTCTCGCTATGGTTTGTGTGCTATTGAAGTAGCCCCAAGCAGAGACTGACGAGAATCCCTTTCATTGAAAGGGGTTGCCAAGCTTCCAAAAAACTACGAGTTTCCTGAAATCTCAGCAAACATTTTTTCACCCAATCTTAATGATACTTCCATTTAATGATCAGTACTCTAATCCCACTTGGCTCACCAAATTTCGTTCTTCTAGGTTAACCGTTCCTTTGCAGTAACCGTTTTCATGTTTAGGTTTCACTCTGTTTTCTCCTATATGGATACATGTAGTTGGAACTCTAAATCAAACACGGTTTGTGCTAGCTCTTTGAAACTTGGCACAATAATGTAGTTCCAAGTTCTATCGCTATGGTTTGTGTGCCATTGAAGTAGCCACAAGCAGAGACTGACGAGAATCACTTTCCTTGAAAGGGGTTGCCAAGCTTCCAAAAAACTACGAGTTTTCCTGAAATCTCAGCAAACATTTTTTCACCCAATCTTGATGATACTTCCAATTAATGATCAGTACACCAATCCCACTTGGCTCACTCAATTTCGTTCTTCTTGGTTAAACCGTACCTTTGCAGTAACCGTTTTCATGTTTAGGTTTCAATCTGTTTTCTCCTATATGAACACATGTAGTTGGAACTCTAAATCAAACACGGTTTGTGCTAGCTCTTTGAAACTTGGCACAATAATGTAGTTCCAAGTTCTATCGCTATGGTTTGTTTGCTATTTAATAGCCCCAAGCAGAGACTGACGAGAATCACTTTCCTTGAAGGGGTTGCCAAGCTTCCAAAAAACTACGAGTTTCCTGAAATTTCAGCAAACCTTTTTTTCACCCAATCTTGATGATACTTCCATTTAATGTTCAGTACACCAATCCCACTTGTCTCACCAAATTTCCTTCTTCTAGGTTAAACCGTTCCTTTGCAGTAACCGTTTTCATGTTTAGGTTTCACTCTGTTTTCTCTTATAAGGATACATGTAGTTGGAACTCTAAATCTAACACGGTTTGTGCTACCTCTTTGAAACTTGGCACCATAATGTAGTTCCAAGTTCTGTCGCTATGGTTTGTGTGCTATTGAAGTAGCCCCAAGCATTGAGTGACGAGAATCACTTCCATTGAAAGGGGTTGCCAAGCTTCCAAAAACTACGAGTTTCGTGAAATCTCAGCAAATATTTTTTTCACCCAATCTTGATGATACTTGCAGGTAATGATCAGTACATTAATCCCACTTGGCTAACCAAATTTCATTCCTCTCGGTTAAACCGTTCCTTTGCAGGAACCGTTTTCATGTTTAGGTTTTCACTCTGTTTTCTCCTATATGGATACATGTAGTTGGAAATCTAAATCAAACACTGTGTGTGCTAGCTCTTTGAAACGTGGCACAATAATGTAGTTCCAAATTCTCTCGTAATGGTTTGTGTCCTATTGAAGTAACCCCCAGCAGAGACTGACGAGAATCACTTTCATTGAAAGGGGTGCCAAGCTTCAAAAAACTACGAGTTTCCTGAAATCTCAGCAATATTTTTTCACCCAATCTTGATGATACTTGCAGGTAGTGATCAGTACACGAATCCCACTTGGCTCACCAAAATTCGTTCCTCTAGGTTAAACCGTTCCTTGGCAGTAACTGTTTTCATGTTTAGGTTTCACTCTGTTTTCCTCCTATATGATACATGTAGTTGGAACTCTAAATAAAACACTGTTTGTGCTAGCTCTTTGAAACTTGGCATAATAATGTAGTTCCAAGTTCTATCGCTATGGTTTGTGTGCTATTGAAGTAGCCCCAAGCAGAGACTGACGAGAATCATTTTCATTGAAAGGGGTTGCCAAGCTTCCAAAAAACTACGAGGTTCCTGAAATCTCAGCAAATATTTTTTCACCCAATCTTGATGATACTTGCAGGTAGTGATCAGAACACGAATCCCACTTGGCTCACCAAAATTCGTTCCTCTAGGTTAAACCATTCCTTTGCAGTAACCGTTTTCAAGTTTAGGTTTCACTCTGTTTTCTCCTATATGGATACATGTAGTTGGAACTCTAAATCAAACACGGTTTGTGCTAGCTCTTTGAAACTTGGCACAATAATGTATTTCCAAGTTCTCTCGCTATGGTTTGTGTGCTATTGAAGTAGCCCCAAGCAGAGACTGACGAGAATCCCTTTCATTGAAAGGGTTGCCAAGCTTCCAAAAAACTAACGAGTTTCCTGAAATCTCAGCAAACATTTTTCACCCAATCTTGATGATCCTTGCAGGTAGTTATCAGTATACGAATCCCAGTTTGCTCACCAAATTTCCTTCTTCTAGGTTAAACCGTTCCTTTGCAGTAACTGTTTTCATGTTTAGGTTTCACTCTGATTTCTCCTATAAGGATACATGTAGTTGGAACTCTAAATCAAACACGGTTTGTGCAAGCTCTTTGAAACTTGGCACAATAATGTAGTTCCAAGTTCTATCGCTATGGTTTGTGTGGTATTGAAGTAGCCCCAAGCAGAGACTGACGAGAATCACTTTCATTGAAAGGGGTTGACAAGCTTCCAAAAAACTATGAGTTTCCTGAAATCTCAGCAAACATTTTTTCACCCAATCTTGATGATAATTGCAGGTAGTGATCACTACACGAATCCCACTTGGCTCACTCAATTTCATTCTTTTAGGTTAAACCGTTCCTTTGCAGAAACCGTTTTCATGTTTAGGTTTCACTCTGTTTTCTCCTATATGGATACATGTAGTTGGAATTCTAAATCAAACACTGTTTGTGCTAGCTCTTTGAAACTTGGCACAATAATGTAGTTCCAAGTTCTATCGCTATGGTTTGTGTGGTATTGAAGTAGCCCCAAGCAGAGACTGACGAGAATCACTTTCATTGAAAGGGGTTGCCAAGCTTCCAAAAAACTACGAGTTTCCTGAAATCTCAGCAAACATTTTTTCACCCAATCTTGATGATACTTCCATTTAATGATCAGTACTCCAATCCCACTTGGCTCACCAAATTTGGATCTTCTAGGTTAAACCGTTCCTTTGCAGTAACCGTTTTCATGTTTAGGTTTCAATCTGTTTTCTCCTATATGAACAAATGTATTGGGAACTCTAAATCAAACACGGTTTGTGCTAGCTCTTTGAAACTTGGCACAATAATGTAGTTCCAAGTTCTATCGCTATGGTTTGTGTGCTATTTAAGTAGCTCCAAGCAGAGACTGAGGAGAATCACTTTCCTTGAAAGGGGTTGCCAAATTCCAAAAAACTACGAGTTTCCTGAAATCTCAGCAAACATTTTTCACCCAATCTTGATGATACTTCCATTTAATGATCAGTACACCAATCCCACTTGGCTCACTCAATTTCGTTCTTCTTGGTTAAACCATTCCTTCAGTAACCGTTTTCATGTTTAGGTTTTCACTCTGTTTTCTCCTATATGGATACATGTAGTTGGAACTCTAAATCAAACATGGTTTGTGCTAGCTCTTTGAAACTTGGCACAATAATGTATTTCCCAAGATCTCTCGCTATGGTTTGTGTGCTATTGAAGTAGCCCCAAGCAGAGACTGACGAGAATCCCTTTCATTGAAAGGGGTTGCCAAGCTTCCAAAAAACTACGAGTTTCCTGAAATCTCAGCAAACATTTTTTCACCCAATCTTAATGATACTTCCATTTAATGATCAGTACTCTAATCCCACTTGGCTCACCAAATTTCGTTCTTCTAGGTTAAACCGTTCCTTTGCAGTAACCGTTTTCATGTTTAGGTTTCACTCTGTTTTCTCCTATATGGATACATGTAGTTGGAACTCTAAATCAAACACGGTTTGTGCTAGCTCTTTGAAACTTGGCACAATAATGTAGTTCCAAGTTCTATCGCTATGGTTTGTGTGCCATTGAAGTAGCCACAAGCAGAGACTGACGAGAATCACTTTCCTTGAAAGGGGTTGCCAAGCTTCCAAAAAACTACGAGTTTCCTGAAATCTCAGCAAACATTTTTTCCACCCAATCTTAATGATACTTCCATTTAATGATCAGTACTCTAATCCCACTTGGCTCACCAAATTTCGTTCTTCTAGGTTAAACCGTTCCTTTGCAGTAACCGTTTTCATGTTTAGGTTTCACTCTGTTTTCTCCTATATGGATACATGTAGTTGGAACTCTAAATCAAACACGGTTTGTGCTAGCTCTTTGAAACTTGGCACAATAATGTAGTTCCAAGTTCTATCGCTATGGTTTGTGTGCCATTGAAGTAGCCACAAGCAGAGACTGACGAGAATCACTTTCCTTGAAGGGGTTGCCAAGCTTCCAAAAAACTACGAGTTTCCTGAAATTTCAGCAAACCTTTTTTTCACCCAATCTTGATGATACTTCCATTTAATGATCAGTACACCAATCCCACTTGTCTCACCAAATTTCCTTCTTCTAGGTTAAACCGTTCCTTTGCAGTAACCGTTTTCATGTTTAGGTTTCACTCTGTTTTCTCCTATAAGGATACATGTAGTTGGAACTCTAAATCTAACACGGTTTGTGCTAGCTCTTTGAAACTTGGCACCATAATGTAGTTCCAAGTTCTGTCGCTATGGTTTGTGTGCTATTGAAGTAGCCCCAAGCATTGAGTGACGAGAATCACTTCCATTGAAAGGGGTTGCCAAGCTTCCAAAAACTACGAGTTTCGTGAAATCTCATTTTTTCACCCAATCTTGATGATACTTGCAGGTAATGATCAGTACATTAATCCCACTTGGCTAACCAAATTTCATTCCTCTCGGTTTAAACGTTCCTGTTGCAGGAACCGTTTTCATGTTTAGGTTTCACTCTGTTTTCTCCTATTATGGATACATGTAGTTGGAAATCTAAATCAAACACTGTGTGTGCTAGCTCTTTGAAACGTGGCACAATAATGTAGTTCCAAGTTCTCTCGTAATGGTTTGTGTCCTATTGAAGTAACCCCCAGCAGAGACTGACGAGAATCACTTTCATTGAAAGGGTTGCCAAGCTTCCAAAAAACTACGAGTTTCCTGAAATCTCAGCAAATATTTTTTCACCCAATCTTGATGATACTGCAGGTTGATCAGTACACGAATCCCACTTGGCCTCACCAAAATTCGATTCCTCTAGGTTAAACCGTTCCTTGGCAGTAACTGTTTTCATGTTTAGGTTTCACTCTGTTTTCTCCTATATGGATACATGTAGTTGGAACTCTAAATAAAACACTGTTTGTGCTAGCTCTTTGAAACTTGGCACAATAATGTAGTTCCAAGTTCTAGTCGCTATGGTTTGTGTGCTATTTAAGTAGCCCCAAGCAGAGACTGACGAGAATCACTTTCATTGAAAGGGGTTGCCAAGCTTCCAAAAAACTACGAGGTTCCTGAAACTCTCAGCAAATATTTTTTCACCCAATCTTGATGATACTTGCAGGTAGTGATCAGAACACGAATCCCACTTGGCTCACCAAATTCGTTCCTCTAGGTTAAACCATTCCTTTGCAGTAACCGTTTTCAAGTTTAGGTTTCACTCTGTTTTCTCCTATATGGATACATGTAGTTGGAACTCTAAATCAAACACGGTTTGTGCTAGCTCTTTGAAACTTGGCACAATAATGTATTTCCAAGTTCTCTCGCTATGGTTTTGTGCTATTGAAGTAGCCCCCAAGCAGAGACTGACGAGAATCCCTTTCATTGAAAGGGGTTGCCAAGCTTCCAAAAAACTACGAGTTTTCCTGAAATCTCAGCAAACATTTTTTCACCCAATCTTGATGATCCTTGCAGGTAGTTATCAGTATACGAATCCCACTTTGCTCACCAAATTTCCTTCTTCTAGGTTAAACCGTTCCTTTGCAGTAACTGTTTTCATGTTTAGGTTTCACTCTGTTTTCTCCTATATGGATACATGGAGTTGGAATTCTAAATCAAACACGGTTTGTGCTAGGTGTTTGAAACTTGGCACAATAATGTAGTTCCAAGTTCTATCGCTATGGTTTGTGTGGTATTTGAAGTAGCCCCAAGCAGAGAGTGACGAGAATCACTTTCATTGAAAGGGGTTGACAAGCTTCCAAAAAACTACGAGTTTCCTGAAATCCTCAGCAAACATTTTTTCACCCAATCTTGATGATACTTGCAGGTAGTGATCACTACACGAATCCCACTTGGCTCACTCATTTTCGTTCTTTTAGTTAAACCGTTCCTTTGCAGAAACCGTTTTCATGTTTAGGTTCACTCTGTTTTCTCCTATATGGATACATGTAGTTGGAATTCTAAATCAAACACTGTTTGTGCTAGCTCTTTGAAACTTGGCACAATAATGTAGTTCCAAGTTCTATCGCTATGGTTTGTGTGGTATTGAAGTAGCCCCAAGCAGAGACTGACGAGAATCACTTTCATTGAAAGGGGTTGCCAAGCTTCCAAAAAACTACGAGTTTCCTGAAATCTCAGCAAACATTTTTTCACCCAATCTTGATGATACTTCCATTTAATGATCAGTACTCCAATCCCACTTGGGCTCACCAAATTTGGATCTTCTAGGTTAAACCGTTCCTTTGCAGTAACCGTTTTTGAAAGGAATCCCCACGCAAAGACTCTTCGCCGGGAGAATTCCAATTTTATTGCAAAAGCTGTGTGCTTATATAGAACTAAAGGGGAGATGGTAGGGCTTAGATAAATGGCAGGATACCCGTTTATTGGCAAGTTCTTCCAGATATCAGTTCCCGCGCCCAGGAATTAGTTCTCATTGGGGCTAAGGTTCCTGCTAGCGAGGTTTAAATTTAGCGCCGGCGGGAGAATTTCACAAGGCGGGAACTTTTCGCGCCACTGCAGAGAAGAAGAAGGTAGGGAGAAGAAGTCCTTAGACGCCATGTTGGGGTTTCTCTCTGGGGTATGGCTGCTGTTTACACTTTTCCCAACATTCCTCCCTTTTTGTTTTCTTAGGAACTGGGACGTCGTTAGTCAGATCCGGCTGCTTCCTGCTGGGTGGGGGCGTCGTAGGGCCTAAAAGGGGGAGTGGAGAATGTTCGGGGGGGCAGGTCTGGGGATATCATGGCAGCCAGAAATAAAACCAGTGGCTATAGACAGCTACTTCCGTAGGGGTGAAGTCTATAAAGGTTCCCTGAAGCCACAAGTTGTCGATGGCATCGAACCAGTCCTGGATGGAGAAGATTGTTGGTATCAGCCACTGGTCCTGTAACAGGGACTCTAGAAAATACTGGAAGCGTTGTCTGGACATGGCGTCACCAGCACCTGAAGAAGATCAGAGCGAATACAAACAGAATAAAGATAAAAATTAAAGCAAAGGTCAATTTTTGGCAGAAGTTCCATGTTGGGGGACTGACAGAAAAGAGGCCAAGGGCCATGAGGAGGCTTAAAAGAACATAAAGACTTATGGATCCAGGATGGCAGATTAAAAGGTTCTTGGGGCTCGTTGTCTCTCGCTGTCTGATGTCCATTGCATTCCATCGTGCCTGGTAGGAAGCTTCAGCACTGAGTGAACTGTTCTCTTGGAGATGTTGGGGGTTCATCGGTCATCAGAGGCTGGTAGCGCCTAAGCAGAAGCTGGTTAAAAGTTTGATTAGAAATTTTCTGCAATTGGGTTTGAAGGAACTTCATTATGCAGGGCAAGAGAGCACAGAAAAGGAGTATCCCAATAAGGGGCCCTAAGATAGGTAGGTAAGTACGTGGCAAGAGAGGATTGGAAGAACCCCGTTATGGGATTAGAGGAGGTGGGTTTGAGCAATTGGGTTGATAATTCCTGCAATTTAACAACATTTTTTTTCTATTAGCCCAGACTCATTAACATAGTAGCAACATTCCTCTCTAAGGAACAGGCATGTACCCCCTTTTTCTGCAGTGAGAAGATCAATTGCTCTTCGGTTCTGCAAAGCCACTTGTGCCAATGAAGTAACTTGCCGCTGCAAGGAGCCCAGAGACTCAGCAGTGGTATCAAGTGCTTCCTGCAGTTTTGTTGCAGGTCATTGGATGCCCATAGAGCATGACCTAGAGCTCCACCAGAGAGTCCGAGACTCGCCACTGAGGTTGTTAAAGAGAGGCCTACCAGGACCGGCAGAAAGACTGCCCTACGGGTGCGGGAAGGTAGGGCCAGCCTGTCGGAATTCGGTGGGAGTATATAAAGACAGCTGAGGAACTACAGTAACCAAGAAACAGGTGCCAGAGACATTGATTGTTGAGGTACTTAAAGACCCGTTACACCAGAGGAAATGTCCAGGTTGCATAAACGCAGGGCTTGATGGGGTACTATAGCTTAAGGAACAAATGGGTAAAGGATTCGTTGTTGGCGGGTGGAAACAGATGAAAGGAATTGAAGTATTGGTGGAATAACTTTCCCATAGTGGGATACTTGTCACGTGTAGGGGTTGTCCTTTCTCAAAGAAATTGTAGGTTTTTTCTGAAATATTTCCTGCTGCTAATGGGACTGCTGCTAGAAGTGGACGACTAAGTGAAGCACAGAGAAAGCATTGAGAAGTAGGCACAGAAAGAAGGGTGGAGTTTAATAATCGAAGAGTTTGGTGTAGCAAATTGAGCCATGTGGGAGGGAGGCCTGAGGGGGCTGAAGGCTCTGAATCCCCTTTGGATGGGCTATGGATAAGATCTTGAAGTTTTGATTCCTGACTCCTTGATGTGTTTGACTACCTGGATGGTTGCCTTAGGTGGCGTAATCAGGGTGCGGCCAACAGTCATCCACACCGTGGGTCTGGCTGAGGTTGTCCGGGCATAGACAGCAAACTCCAACATAGTCCCAACGTTTGGCCTTGGGGTCAGGTATATCTAAAGTATACCATCCATGTTATCTGATGAAAAGCCTTTATGCCATTTTAGGTAACTAGAAGTCCATCCTACAGGAGTAACCTAGTGAGTGGTAAGAATAGCTACCACGTTCATCATGGATCCTGCATGACCAATAGGGCATCCATTATATATCTCAGGCCACCAATGGCAATAGCCTTTAGTTTGATCAAAAAGGAAGCAAATGAAAGGCCAGTTCCAGCTACCAGGGACGAAGGTCCTGGAAGGTGACAATTTTAGGGAAATAGAGGTGCAGTTGTGGATGAAGCAAGTAGTTGTATCCACTTCGCGGACCTTCAGGCATGCCATGTTCTGAGTATCGTTCCCTAAGAGTGAACAGATACATGGTAGGAGAGGAGGGTAAAGACCGATCCCGGCAGAGCACAGAAAATAAGCAGAGCACAAAAAACAAGCAGAGAAGAAAGACTGGGGTGTTGGGAAAGCTCATTGTGCCTTTTAAGAGGAATTGGGCTGCGGGGAACACCGTGTGAGCCGCAACTTAAAGGGGTGAGATGGGGGTGGAGAGCAGGAGTAAAGGGGAGGTCAGGAGGTGTTTCTTGGATTTCCTCTGGGGTGGTCCTGTCGTCAGCAGGTGGGGCCTCCTGGTAATATGGCTTCAACCTAGAAATGTGAATCCAGGGAGTGAGACGGTTGTCTGGTAAGGAAAGTTTGGCGGCGGTGGGGGGTACAGAGAATGACAGGATAGGGGCCTTCCCATTTGGGGGTAAGAGGCCTTTTCTCCTCTGGGGTATTATAATAGACTAGACTTCCAGGTGTTAAGGGAAGAGTGTATGGAGAGGAGTCTGGTCCGGAAGAAAGCCAGTCCTGATATTTCCAGAGTTCCGAGCGGAGATGGAACAAGAGAGGCAAAGACAAATCTCGGGTAAGAGGTCCTTGTGAAACAACCAACCCAGGGGGTATGAGAGGTCTTCCATACATTATCTCAAAGGGAGACAGTAAAGATGGTTTCTTAGGGAGAGCTCTGATTCGAAGCAAAGCCAAGGGAAGGAGTTTGACCCAATCTAAGTTTAATTCCATTGTCAATTTGGTAAGGACTTCCTTCAGAGTCCGATTTACCCTTTCCACTTTTCCTGAAGCCTGGGGGCGATATGGACAGTGGAAATGCCACTTGAAGGAGAGGGCTTGAGAGACCTTTTGTGTGATCTTAGAAATAAACTCAGGACCATTGTCAGATTGTAAGGAAGTGGGCATACCAAACCTGGGGATGATGTCTGTCAGTAGGATTGAAGCTACAGTGGAAGCCTTTTTATTGGAAGTAGGAAATGCCTCAACCCAACCAGAGAAAGTGTCCACAAAGACAAGGAGGTATTTGTTGCGCCGTACTGTGGGCATGTTGGTGAAGTCTACCTGCCAGTCAGCAGCAGGAGTGTGTCCCCTGGCTTGGTGGGAGGGGAAGGGTTTAGGCCTTAAAGGAGTATGAGGGTTGGTCCGCTGACAGATCTGACAATTAGAGGCTATATTCTGTAGCATGGCTTTGTCAGAGGGGGTGAGGGAAAAGAAGCTCTGTAAGAAGAGGGTCAAAGACTGAGAGTTGGAATGGAATAGAGTATGAAGGAACTCGAAAAGATCCTTGTTCTTACTGGAAGAAGTAGGGGCTTCAGATGAGCTGTCTAAAGTGGCCATTATATGTCCCCTAGGGGGGCCATAATTGGAAGTGGTAGCAGCCATTCGTGCCGCCCGGTCAGCCTTGGCGTTGCCCTCAGTGATAAGAGAGCCGTCCTTCTGATGAGACCTACAATGGACAACTCCCAACTGGGTGGGTAAGTGGGAGGCCTCTATCAGATTGGTTATAAGAGCCGAATTAGTGATTGCATTACCTTTGGTGGTAGGTAGGCCTCGCTCCTTCCATATTGCAGCATGGGATAATAGAATATGGAAGACATACTTTGAGTCAGTATAGAGGGTGAGGGATTTGCCTTGAGCTAGAAGGCAGGCACGAGTGGCTGCTATGAGTTCAGCCTGCTGGTTGGTAGTTCCTGAAGGCAGAGCTTTGGCCTCTATAATCTCAGTGGCTGAAACTACGGCATATCCAGAGTAATGAGTGCCGTTCTGCCTAAAGGAACTGCCGTCAGTGAACCAGATAAGGTCAGGCTTAGTGAGAGGTCCCTCAGAAATGGAAAGATGACAGGGGAGGAAATCATCTAAGGTTTCCAAGCAATTATGAGTTGGTGTGTCAGACGTGGGAGTCGTTGGGAGCAGTGAAGCAGGGTTCAGTGCAGAGCAAGGGAGAAACGTAATATTAGGGTTTTCCAGAAAGGAAGTAAGAAGTGACAGAACTCTGGATGGAGGAAGGGTTTGAAGGCTCTTATAAGCTAAAAGATCCTTCAAGTGATGTGGGGAGTGGATAGTTAAAGGGGCCCCAAAAGTCAGCTTAGAGGCTTCTTTGTGTAAAATTTGTCCAGCAGCCAGAGCTCTTAAGCAAGGGGCCCATCCACGGATGGTAGGGTCTAGTTGCTTGGACAAATATGCCACAGGTGCAAATGTAGGCCCATAGTTTTGACCTAAGACCCCAAGTGCTTGTCCCCTTTTTTCATGGACATATAGATGAAATGGTCTTGAAAGATCAGGAAGGTGAAGGCGGGTGCCTTTAAGAGGAGTTGCTGAAGCCTGCGGAAGTGGTAGTTGGGGGAGGAGGCAAGGGATTCATTAGGGGGTCCCTTTGCTAGGTCATACAGAGGTTTGGCTAGAAGAGAATAATTTGGGATCCAGGCCCTAAAATAACCTGCTAGTCCTAGGAATGATAGTATTTCAGCTTTCGTATGGGGCACTGGAAGATTAGAGAGGAGTTGCCTCCTATCCAGTGTTATTTCCTTTTTCCCGGGTGTAAGGCGAAAACCAAGATAGGTGACAGAAGACTGGGAAACCTGGGCCTTGTGGGGAGACACCCTATATCCCTTGTCTGCTAGGAAAATTAAGAAGCTGGGCAGTATGGGATTGAGAGTGTTCCCAAGAGGGACTACATAGAAGAAGATCATCAACATATTGAAGGAGAGTAGAGTCAGGACAGGTGGAGTGAAAGGATGTGAGGTCCTGTGCAAGAACTTGGCCAAAGAGATGGGGGCTATCCCTAAATCCCTGTGGGAGGACAGTCCAGGTAAGCTGACGAGAATGGCGGGTGTGAGGGTCAGTCCACGTAAAAGCAAAGATATCCTGAGATTCTGAGGACAAGGGAATAGAAAAGAATGCATCTTTCAAATCTAGAACCGAGAAGTGGGTAGTAGTGGCAGGGATCTGAGAGAGGAGGGTGTAAGGGTTGGGCCACTAGCGGGTGAATGGGGACCACAGAGGAGTTTAATGAGACGAAGGGTCTTGAAACCAGCCTGTAGGACCCGTTAGGTTTTTAACTGCCAGAATGGGGGTGTTGAAAGGAGGAGTGTGTAGGCCTAAGATATCCCTTTCGTAATAAATCTTGGATGATGGGTTCTAATCCGAGGAGGGCTGTGGTTGTGAGTGGATATTGTGGTTGACTAATATATCTTGAAGGATCCCTTAAGACAATGTGAATAGGGATGCATTTAGCCATAGAGGGTGTAGTTGTGTCCCAAACCTCAGGGTTAACTGGTTTAGATAGTTGTGGAAGAGTGCGTGAAGGAGGTGTATCTGCCCTAGGAACATCATAAGGAAATGAGAGGCGGGGGAGGTGTGGGGTGATATGTGAATGGTGACTTTCAATAGTGAGAGTATGTCCCTTCCCAGAAGGGGAGTGGGGCAATGGCTTATAACGAGAAAGGAGTGTGTGAAGGACAAAAGGGATCCCTGCATATGACATGATAAGGGGGGGGTTTTCGAGGGAAAATCTGTTTACCTCCTACCCCGACAATAGGAGTTTTTGAGGGTGTGGTAGGACCCCAATACTCCCTCAAGACCGAAAAAGCGGCACCAGTATCTAAGAGGAAGGTAATAAAGCGTCCATCCACCAGGAAGGTGACCCTAGGCTCTTGCTTCTTTGATGGTAATAGTCGGGAGGGAAGGCCCAGGGCTTCGTTAATCCTCCTCTGCCAAGCCCAGGAGAGGCTGGGTTTGCCGGGTGGCTGACCAACCTCCCCCTCCGGGTTGATGGGCAGTCCACCAGTGTCCCCTTTGGTGGCATTTTGGGCAGGGGTTGGAGGGTGTCCTTGGCGAAGGACAATCTTTGGCCCAATGTCCCTCCTTACCACATTTGAAGCAAGCTCCAGGGGGTGTCTTATTAGGACGGCGTGGTGATGGTCTTCTCTGAATGACCTGGGCCAGCATTTGGAGCTTGGCATTTTCAGCCCTCTGCCTACGGCGTTCGCTTTCATCCTCTCTACCATGAAAAACCTTGAAAGCGACAGCGAGGATTTCGGTCTGAGGAGTAGCAGGGCCCTGTTCAAGCTTTTTAAGCTTGGCTTTAATGTCAGGGTAGCTTTGGGCCAGAAAATATGTCATTAAGACATGACGGCCATCAGGGGTTTCTGGGTCAAGGTTTGTGTACTGTTGAAGGGCCTTGGTTAGTCTATCCAAGAATTCTGAGGGTGTTTCCTCCTTTTTCTGAATGACCTCCTGCACCTTCTGAAAGTTAACAGCCTTGCGGGTGGCCTTTTTCAGGCCCGCCAAGAGGCAGGACGCAAAAGGTCACGAGACTGCAAGCCTTCAGGGGTGTTATAATCCCATAGGGGATCCTGCTCTGGGACAGCATGAGGGCCCGTGGGGTGGTTGGGATTGGTCCTATGAGTTTCATCAGCATGGGCTTGGGCTAGCTCCCAGACCCGTCGCCTTTCCTCAGGGAGAAGTGTATTGGCTAAGAGCATGTAGATGTCATGATGAGTGAGGCTATATGCTTGCAGGACCCATTGAAACTCCCGAATGTAAGTGGTGGGGTCAGTGGTGAATGAGCCTAGCTTCCTCTCTAGCTGAGTAATGTCCGACATGGAGAAGGGCACGTGGACTCTGATGACACCCTCGGGACCAGCTACCTCACGAAGGGGTGCGATTGTCTTGGGGATGGGAAGGAGTCCCTTAGACCTGGTAACAGGAGGACTGAAAGAGGCAGGCGGCGGACAGGAAGGAGAGGGAGGGGAAGGGGGTGTCTCTGCGGAGGAGGAGGTAGAGCAGGCAGAAGAGGGCGGAGGGGAGGGGGATGAAACGGAAGGCTGAGGATCCCTGGAACCAGGCTGAGGAAGAGGAGGGTATAGCGGGAGAGGAGGAGCAGATGGGGCTGGGGGATAAGGTGGGGGTTCATCTGCTGGGTCAAATGAGGAAGAATCTGCGAAGTCAGGAATAGAAGTAGGGGAAGAGAGGAGGTTGGAAGCAAGGAGGACTTCAGAGGGGGAGCAGGAGGAGCAGAGAGCAGGGTGTTGTGCGAGAAGGCTAAAACCTTCAACGCAGGGAATCTCCCTCCACTTTTTCAGACGCTGGCAGTAGTTAAAAAGATCTCGAAGGAGGTTTGGATCTAAGGAGCCTCTGGAGGCCAATGATTGCCATTATCCAGTGGATATGTAGGCCAATCTTGGGTGCAGAATTTGATTAAAAGTTTGGGCTTAATGTCTGGTGTGAGGGAAAGTGTGGCCAGATTTTTTATTAAGCATTTGAGAGGTGAGGCTTCAGGTATAGACGAAGAGGTGCCCATAGTCACAGGGAGAGATGAAAGAGAGTAGAAGAGAACAGGCTTAAGCGAGAGAGGCAAAAGGGAAAACCCGGGCTGGAACGGCTTCCAGGAAGCCCAGAGCGAACGGGGGTCAAGTGGGCGTCCCCAAAATGACCAGCCGTCGCCAGGAACTACAGAGGGCACTACCCGGTCGTCACCAGTGAAGTGCGGTCTGTGAGACCCAATGGGGTCGGAGCCTCGGGCAACCTGACGTCAGGAAAGTTTTCGACCGCAGCGAAATAAGTCAGAAATGAAAACAGAACTCCGGTTCCGGTGGAACGCAGTTCCAGGCCGGGAGTTCAGTTTTCCTGCCCGAACAGAAAGGCAGCTTCAGGCAGACTTAGTGGCCCAGCAGGAAGTAAAAGCAGCTCTAGTTCAAAGCAGCAGCAGTAGCAGCAGCAGCGGAGGAGGAAAAACCACAGAACCTCTCGTAAACCTAAAAGCCTCACGCCCCAAAGGGAAACGGATCACCAGAGGGTCCACTGCGGCCGGTAAAGGCCTTAGTGGGAGGAATTCCCTCCCCCCAACGAGCGTCTGGAGAGTGCCGGACGATCAACGGTCACAGCTCCAGCTTTAGCCCGAAGGGAGTTGGCGAGCCAGGGTCAAGGGGGCTTACCTACGGTCGAATCAGTGGTGAGTGCAGGGGAGCCGGCATCTGAAAACGGCGGACCTGGGCGAGGAATCTTCGGCGGGGCAGGGGACGGGGGCTCTGGCTGGGAGAGACCTCACCCGTCTCCTCACACGGGGCACCAGATGAAAGGAATCCCCACGCAAAGACTCTTCGCCGGGAGAATTCCAATTTTATTGCAAAAGCTGTGTGCTTATATAGAACTAAAGGGGAGATGGTAGGGCTTAGATAAATGGCAGGATACCCATTTATTGGCAAGTTCTTCCAGATATCAGTTCCCGCGCCCAGGAATTAGTTCTCATTGGGGCTAAGGTTCCTGCTAGCGAGGTTTAAATTTAGCGCCGGCGGGAGAATTTCACAAGGGCGGGAACTTTTCGCGCCACTGCAGAGAAGAAGAAGGTAGGGAGAAGAAGTCCTTAGACGCCATGTTGGGGTTTCTCTCTGGGGTATGGCTGCTGTTTACACTTTTCCCAACAGTTTTCATGTTTAGGTTTCAATCTGTTTTCTCCTATATGAACACATGTATTGGGAAATCTAAATCAAACACGGTTTGTGCTAGCTCTTTGAAACTTGGCACAATAATGTAGTTCCAAGTTCTATCGCTATGGTTTGTGTGCTATTTAAGTAGCTCCAAGCAGAGACTGAGGAGAATCACTTTCCTTGAAAGGGGTTGCCAAATTCCAAAAAACTACGAGTTTCCTGAAATCTCAGCAAACATTTTTTCACCCAATCTTGATGATACTTCCATTTAATGATCAGTACACCAATCCCACTTGGCTCACTCAATTTCGTTCTTCTTGGTTAAACCATTCCTTTCAGTAACCGTTTTCATGTTTAGGTTTCACTCTGTTTTCTCCTATATGGATACATGTAGTTGGAATTCTAAATCAAACACGGTTTGTGCCAGCTCTTTGAAACTTGGCACAATAATGTATTTCCAAGTTCTATCGCTATGGTTTGTGTGCCATTGAAGTAGCCCCAAGCAGAGACTGACGAGAATCACATTCATTGAAAGTGGTTGCCAAGCTTCCAAAAAACTACGAGTTTCCTGAAATCTCAGCAAACATTTTTTCACCCAATCTTGATGATACTTGCAGGTAGTGATCAGTACACGAATCCCACTTGGCTCAGCAAATTTCCTTCTTCTAGGTTAAACCGTTCCTTTGCAGTAACCGTTTTCATGTTTTGGTTTCACTCTGTTTTCTCCTATACGGATACATGTAGTTGGAACTCTAAATCAAACAGGGTTTGTGCTAGCTCTTTGAAACTTGGCACAATAATGTAGTTCCAAGTTCTATCGCTATGGTTTGTGTGCTATTGAAGTAGCCCCAAGCAGAGACTGACGAGAATCACTTTCCTTGAAAGGGGTTGCCAAGCTTCCAAAAAACTACGAGTTTCCTGAAATCTCAGCAAACATTTTTTCACCGAATCTTGATGATACTTCCATTTAATGATCAGTACACCACTCCCACTTGTCTCACCAAATTTCCTTCTTCTAGGTTAAACCGTTCCTTTGCAGGAACCGTTTTCAAGTTTAGGTTTCACTCTGTTTTCTCCTATAAGGATACATGTAGTTGGAACTCTAAATCAAACACGGTTTGTGCTAGCTCTTTGAAACTTGGCACCATAATGTAGTTCCAAGTTCTGTCGCTATGGTTTGTGTGCTATTGAAGTAGCCCCAAGCAGTGAGTGACGAGAATCACTTCCATTGAAAGGGGTTGCCAAGCTTCCAAAAAACTACGAGTTTCGTGAAATCTCAGCAAATATTTTTTCACCCAATGTTGATGATACTTGCAGGTAATGATCAGTACATTAATCCCACTTGGCTAACCAAATTTCATTCCTCTCGGTTAAACCGTTCCTTTGCAGGAACCGTTTTCATGTTTAGGTTTCACTCTGTTTTCTCCTATATGGATACATGTAGTTGGAACTCTAAATCAAACACGGTGTGTGCTAGCTGTTTGAAACGTGGCACAATAATGTAGTTCCATGTTCTCTCGCTATGGTTTGTGTCCTATTGAAGTAATCCCAAGCACAGACTGACGAGAATCACTTTCATTGAAAGGGGTTGCCAAGCTTCCAAAAAACTACGAGTTTCCTGAAATCTCAGCAAATATTTTTTCACCCAATCTTGATGATACTTGCAGGTAGTGATCAGTACACGAATCCCACTTGGCTTACCAAAATTTGTTCCTCTAGGTTAAACCGTTCCTTGGCAGTAACTGTTTTCATGTTTAGGTTTCACTCTGTTTTTTCCTATATGGATACATGTAGTTGGAACTCTAAATAAAACACTGTTTGTGCTAGCTCTTTGAAACTTGGCACAATAATGTAGTTCCAAGTTCTATCGCTATGGTTTGTGTGGTATTGAAGTAGCCCCAAGCAGAGACTGACGAGAATCACTTTCATTGAAAGGGGTTGCCAAGCTTCCAAAAAACTACGAGTTTCCTGAAATCTCAGCAAACATTTTTTCACCCAATCTTGATGATACTTGCAGGTAGTGATCAGTACACGAATCCCACTTTTCTCACCCAATTTCGTTCTTCTAGGTTAAACCGTTCCTTTGCAGTAACCGTTTTCATGTTTAGGTTTCACTCTGTTTTCTCCTATATGGATACATGTAGTTGGAATTCTAAATCAAACACTGTTTGTGCTAGCTCTTTGAAACTTGGCACAATAATGTAGTTCCAAGTTCTATCGCTATGGTTTGTGTGCTATTGAAGTAGCCCCAAGCAGAGAGTGACGAGAATCACTTACATTGAAAGGGGTTGCCAAGCTTCCAAAAAACTACGAGTTTCGTGAAATCTCAGCAAATATTTTTTCACCCAATCTTGATGATACTTGCAGGAAATGATCTGTACACGAATCCCACTTGGCTAACCAAATTTCATTCCTCTCGGTTAAACCGTTCCATTGCAGGAACCGTTTTCATGTTTAGGTTTCACTCTGTTTTCTCCTATATGGATACATGTAGTTGGAACTCTAAATCAAACACGGTTTGTGCTAGCTCTTTGAAACTTGGCACAATAATGTAGTTCCAAGTTCTATCGCTATGGTTTGTGTGGTATTGAAGTAGCCCCAAGCAGAGACTGACGAGAATCACTTTCATTTAAAGGGGTTGACAAGCTTCCAAAAAACTACGAGTTTCCTGAAATCTCAAAAAACATTTTTTCACCCAATCTTGATGATACTTGCAGGTAGTGATCAGTACACGAATCCCACTTGGCTCACTCAATTTCGTTCTTTTAGGTTAAACCGTTCCTTTGCAGGAACCGTTTTCATGTTTAGGTTTCACTCTGTTTTCTCCTATATGGATACATGTAGTTGGAACTCTAAATCAAACACGGTGTGTGCTAGCTCTTTGAAACTTGGCACAATAATGTAGTTCCAAGTCTATCGCTATGGCTTGTGTGCTATTGAAGTAGCCCCAAGCAGAGAGTGACGAGAATCACTTACATTGAAAGGGGTTGCCAAGCTTCAAAAAAACTACGAGTTTCCTGAAATCTCAGCAAACATTTTTTCACCCAATCTTGATGATACTTCCATTTAATGATCAGTACTCCAATCCCACTTGGCTCACCAAATTTGGATCTTCTAGGTTAAACCGTTCCTTTGCAGTAACCGTTTTCATGTTTAGGTTTCAATCTGTTTTCTCCTATATGAACACATGTATTTGGAACTCTAAATCAAACACTGTTTGTGCTAGCTCTTTGAAACTTGGCACAATAATGTAGTTCCAAGTTCTATCGCTATGGTTTGTGTGCTATTTAAGTAGCCCCAAGCAGAGACTGACGAGAATCACTTTCCTTGAAAGGGGTTGCCAAGCTTCCAAAAAACTACGAGTTTCCTGAAATCTCAGCAAACATTTTTTCACCCAATCTTGATGATACTTGCAGGTAGTGATCAGTACACGAATCCCACTTGGCTCACCAAATTTCGTTCTTCTAGGTTAAACCGTTCCTTTGCAGTAACCGTTTTCATGTTTAGGTTTCACTCTGTTTTCTCCTATATGGATACATGTAGTTGGAACTCTAAATCAAACACGGTTTGAGCTAGCTCTTTGAAACTTGGCACAATAATGTAGTTCCAAGTTCTATCGCTATGGTTTGTGTGGTATTGAAGTAGCCCCAAGCAGAGACTGACGAGAATCACTTTCATTGAAAGGGGTTGCCAAGCTTCCAAAAAACTACGAGTTTCCTGAAATCTCAGCAAACATTTTTTCACCCAATCTTGATGATACTTGCAGGTAGTGATCAGTACACGAATCCCACTTTTCTCACCAAATTTCGTTCTTCTAGGTTAAACCGTTCCTTTGCAGTAACCGTTTTCATGTTTAGGTTTCACTCTGTTTTCTCCTATATGGATACATGTAGTTGGAATTCTAAATCAAACACTGTTTGTGCTAGCTCTTTGAAACTTGGCACAATAATGTAGTTCCAAGTTCTATCGCTATGGTTTGTGTGCTATTGAAGTAGCCCCAAGCAGAGAGTGACGAGAATCACTTACATTGAAAGGGGTTGCCAAGCTTCCAAAAAACTACGAGTTTCGTGAAATCTCAGCAAATATTTTTTCACCCAATCTTGATGATACTTGCAGGAAATGATCTGTACACGAATCCCACTTGGCTAACCAAATTTCATTCCTCTCGGTTAAACCGTTCCATTGCAGGAACCGTTTTCATGTTTAGGTTTCACTCTGTTTTCTCCTATATGGATACATGTAGTTGGAACTCTAAATCAAACACGGTTTGTGCTAGCTCTTTGAAACTTGGCACAATAATGTAGTTCCAAGTTCTATCGCTATGGTTTGTGTGGTATTGAAGTAGCCCCAAGCAGAGACTGACGAGAATCACTTTCATTTAAAGGGGTTGACAAGCTTCCAAAAAACTACGAGTTTCCTGAAATCTCAGCAAACATTTTTTCACCCAATCTTGATGATACTTGCAGGTAGTGATCAGTACACGAATCCCACTTGGCTCACTCAATTTCGTTCTTTTAGGTTAAACCGTTCCTTTGCAGGAACCGTTTTCATGTTTAGGTTTCACTCTGTTTTCTCCTATATGGATACATGTAGTTGGAACTCTAAATCAAACACGGTGTGTGCTAGCTCTTTGAAACTTGGCACAATAATGTAGTTCCAAGTTCTATCGCTATGGTTTGTGTGCTATTGAAGTAGCCCCAAGCAGAGAGTGACGAGAATCACTTACATTGAAAGGGGTTGCCAAGCTTCAAAAAAACTACGAGTTTCCTGAAATCTCAGCAAACATTTTTTCACCCAATCTTGATGATACTTCCATTTAATGATCAGTACTCCAATCCCACTTGGCTCACCAAATTTGGATCTTCTAGGTTAAACCGTTCCTTTGCAGTAACCGTTTTCATGTTTAGGTTTCAATCTGTTTTCTCCTATATGAACACATGTATTTGGAACTCTAAATCAAACACTGTTTGTGCTAGCTCTTTGAAACTTGGCACAATAATGTAGTTCCAAGTTCTATCGCTATGGTTTGTGTGCTATTTAAGTAGCCCCAAGCAGAGACTGACGAGAATCACTTTCCTTGAAAGGGGTTGCCAAGCTTCCAAAAAACTACGAGTTTCCTGAAATCTCAGCAAATATTTTTTCACCCAATCTTGATGATACTTGCAGGTAGTGATCAGTACACGAATCCCACTTGGCTCACCAAATTTCGTTCTTCTAGGTTAAACCGTTCCTTTGCAGTAACCGTTTTCATGTTTAGGTTTCACTCTGTTTTCTCCTATATGGATACATGTAGTTGGAACTCTAAATCAAACACGGTTTGAGCTAGCTCTTTGAAACTTGGCACAATAATGTAGTTCCAAGTTCTATCGCTATGGTTTGTGTGGTATTGAAGTAGCCCCAAGCAGAGACTGACGAGAATCACTTTCATTTAAAGGGGTTGACAAGCTTCCAAAAAACTACGAGTTTCCTGAAATCTCAGCAAACATTTTTTCACCCAATCTTGATGATACTTGCAGGTAGTGATCAGTACACGAATCCCACTTGGCTCACTCAATTTCGTTCTTTTAGGTTAAACCGTTCCTTTGCAGAAACCGTTTTCATGTTTAGGTTTCACTCTGTTTTCTCCTATATGGATACATGTAGTTGGAATTCTAAATCAAACACTGTTTGTGCTAGCTCTTTGAAACTTGGCACAATAATGTAGTTCCAAGTTCTATCGCTATGGTTTGTGTGCTATTGAAGTAGCCCCAAGCAGAGAGTGACGAGAATCACTTACATTGAAAGGGGTTGCCAAGCTTCAAAAAAACTACGAGTTTCCTGAAATCTCAGCAAACATTTTTTCACCCAATCTTGATGATACTTCCATTTAATGATCAGTACTCCAATCCCACTTGGCTCACCAAATTTGGATCTTCTAGGTTAAACCGTTCCTTTGCAGTAACCGTTTTCATGTTTAGGTTTCAATCTGTTTTCTCCTATATGAACACATGTATTTGGAACTCTAAATCAAACACGGTTTGTGCTAGCTCTTTGAAACTTGGCAAAATAATGTAGTTCCAAGTTCTGTCGCTATGGTTTGTGTGCTATTGAAGTAGCCCCAAGCAGAGACTGACGAGAATCACTTTCCTTGAAAGGGGTTGCCAAGCTTCCAAAAAACTACGAGTTTCCTTAAATCTCAGCAAACATTTTTTCACCCAATCTTGATGATACTTCCATTTAATGATCAGTACACCAATCCCACTTGGCTCACTCAATTTCGTTCTTCTTGGTTAAACCGTTCCTTTCAGTAACCGTTTTCATGTTTAGGTTTCACTCTGTTTTCTCCTATATGGATACATGTAGTTGGAACTCTAAATCAAACACGGTTTGTGCTAGCTCTTTGAAACTTGGCACAATAATGTGTTTCCAAGTTCTATCGCTATGGTTTGTGTGGTATTGAAGTAGCCCGAAGCAGAGACTGACGAGAATCACATTCATTGAAAGTGTTTGCCAAGCTTCCAAAAAACTACGAGTTTCCTGAAATCTCAGCAAACATTTTTTCACCCAATCTTGATGATACTTGCAGTTAGTGATCAGTACACGAATCCCACTTGGCTCAGCAAATTTCGTTCTTCTAGGTTAAACCGTTCCTTTGCAGTAACCGTTTTCATGTTTTGGTTTCACTCTGTTTTCTCCTATACGGATACATGTAGTTGGAACTCTAAATCAAACAGGGTTTGTGCTAGCTCTTTGAAACTTGGCACAATAATGTAGTTCCAAGTTCTATCGCTATGGTTTGTGTGCTATTGAAGTAGCCCCAAGCAGAGACTGACGAGAATCACTTTCCTTGAAAGGGGTTGCCAAGCTTCCAAAAAACTACGAGTTTCCTGAAATCTCAGCAAACATTTTTTCACCCAATCTTGATGATACTTCCATTTAATGATCAGTACACCAATCCCACTTGTCTCACCAAATTTCCTTCTTCTAGGTTAAACAGTTCCTTTGCAGTAACCGTTTTCAAGTTTAGGTTTCACTCTGTTTTCTCCTATAAGGATACATGTAGTTGGAACTCTAAATCAAACACGGTTTGTGCTAGCTCTTTGAAACTTGGCACCATAATGTAGTTCCAAGTTCTGTCGCTATGGTTTGTGTGCTATTGAAGTAGCCCCAAGCAGTGAGTGACGAGAATCACTTCCATTGAAAGGGGTTGCCAAGCCTCCAAAAAACTACGAGTTTCGTGAAATCTCAGCAAATATTTTTTCACCCAATATTGATGATACTTGCAGGTAATGATCAGTACATTAATCCCACTTGGCTAACCAAATTTCATTCCTCTCGGTTAAACCGTTCCTTTGCAGGAACCGTTTTCATGTTTAGGTTTCACTCTGTTTTCTCCTATATGGATACATGTAGTTGGAACTCTAAATCAAACACGGTGTGTGCTAGCTCTTTGAAACGTGGCACAATAATGTAGTTCCAAGTTCTCTCGCTATGGTTTGTGTCCTATTGAAGTAATCCCAAGCACAGACTGACGAGAATCACTTTCATTGAAAGGGGTTGCCAAGCTTCCAAAAAACTACGAGTTTCCTGAAATCTCAGCAAATATTTTTTCACCCAATCTTGATGATACTTGCAGGTAGTGATCAGTACACGAATCCCACTTGGCTTACCAAAATTTGTTCCTCTAGGTTAAACCGTTCCTTGGCAGTAACTGTTTTCATGTTTAGGTTTCACTCTGTTTTTTCCTATATGGATACATGTAGTTGGAACTCTAAATAAAACACTGTTTGTGCTAGCTCGTTGAAACTTGGCACAATAATGTAGTTCCAAGTTCTATCGCTATGGTTTGTGTGCTATTTAAGTAGCCCCAAGCAGAGACTGACGAGAATCACTTTCATTGAAAGGGGTTGCCAAGCTTCCAAAAAACTACGAGTTTCCTGAAATCTCAGCAAACATTTTTTCACCCAATCTTGATGATACTTGCAGGTAATGATCAGTACATTAAACCCACTTGGCTAACCAAATTTCATTCCTCTCGGTTAAACCGTTCCTTTGCAGGAACCGTTTTCATATTTAGGTTTCACTCTGTTTTCTCCTATATGGATACATGTAGTTGGAATTCTAAATCAAACACTGTTTGTGCTAGCTCTTTGAAACTTGGCACAATAATGTAGTTCCAAGTTCTATCGCTATGGTTTGTGTGCTATTGAAGTAGCCCCAAGCAGAGAGTGACGAGAATCACTTTCATTGAAAGGGGTTGCCAAGCTTCCAAAAAAACTACGAGTTTCGTGAAATCTCAGCGAATATTTTTTCACCCAATCTTGATGATTCTTGCAGGAAATGATCTGTACACGAATCCCACTAGGCTAACCAAATTTCATTCCTCTCGGTTAAACCGTTCAATTGCAGGAACCGTTTTCATGTTTAGGTTTCACTCTGTTTTCTCCTATATGGATACATGTAGTTGGAACTCTAAATCAAACACGGTTTGTGCTAGCTCTTTGAAACTTGGCACAATAATGTAGTTCCAAGTTCTATCGCTATGGTTTGTGTGGTATTGAAGTAGCCCCAAGCAGAGACTGACGAGAATCACTTTCATTTAAAGGGGTTGACAAGCTTCCAAAAAACTACGAGTTTCCTGAAATCTCAGCAAACATTTTTTCACCCAATCTTGATGATACTTGCAGGTAGTGATCAGTACACGAATCCCACTTGGCTCACTCAATTTCGTTCTTTTAGGTTAAACCGTTCCTTTGCAGGAACCGTTTTCATGTTTAGGTTTCACTCTGTTTTCTCCTATATGGATACATGTAGTTGGAACTCTAAATCAAACACGGTGTGTGCTAGCTCTTTGAAACTTGGCACAATAATGTAGTTCCAAGTTCTATCGCTATGGTTTGTGTGCTATTGAAGTAGCCCCAAGCAGAGAGTGACGAGAATCACTTACATTGAAAGGGGTTGCCAAGCTTCAAAAAAACTACGAGTTTCCTGAAATCTCAGCAAACATTTTTTCACCCAATCTTGATGATACTTCCATTTAATGATCAGTACTCCAATCCCACTTGGCTCACCAAATTTGGATCTTCTAGGTTAAACCGTTCCTTTGCAGTAACCGTTTTCATGTTTAGGTTTCAATCTGTTTTCTCCTATATGAACACATGTATTTGGAACTCTAAATCAAACACTGTTTGTGCTAGCTCTTTGAAACTTGGCACAATAATGTAGTTCCAAGTTCTATCGCTATGGTTTGTGTGCTATTTAAGTAGCCCCAAGCAGAGACTGACGAGAATCACTTTCCTTGAAAGGGGTTGCCAAGCTTCCAAAAAACTACGAGTTTCCTGAAATCTCAGCAAACATTTTTTCACCCAATCTTGATGATACTTGCAGGTAGTGATCAGTACACGAATCCCACTTGGCTCACCAAATTTCGTTCTTCTAGGTTAAACCGTTCCTTTGCAGTAACCGTTTTCATGTTTAGGTTTCACTCTGTTTTCTCCTATATGGATACATGTAGTTGGAACTCTAAATCAAACACGGTTTGAGCTAGCTCTTTGAAACTTGGCACAATAATGTAGTTCCAAGTTCTATCGCTATGGTTTGTGTGGTATTGAAGTAGCCCCAAGCAGAGACTGACGAGAATCACTTTCATTTAAAGGGGTTGACAAGCTTCCAAAAAACTACGAGTTTCCTGAAATCTCAGCAAACATTTTTTCACCCAATCTTGATGATACTTGCAGGTAGTGATCAGTACACGAATCCCACTTGGCTCACTCAATTTCGTTCTTTTAGGTTAAACCGTTCCTTTGCAGAAACCGTTTTCATGTTTAGGTTTCACTCTGTTTTCTCCTATATGGATACATGTAGTTGGAATTCTAAATCAAACACTGTTTGTGCTAGCTCTTTGAAACTTGGCACAATAATGTAGTTCCAAGTTCTATCGCTATGGTTTGTGTGCTATTGAAGTAGCCCCAAGCAGAGAGTGACGAGAATCACTTACATTGAAAGGGGTTGCCAAGCTTCAAAAAAACTACGAGTTTCCTGAAATCTCAGCAAACATTTTTTCACCCAATCTTGATGATACTTCCATTTAATGATCAGTACTCCAATCCCACTTGGCTCACCAAATTTGGATCTTCTAGGTTAAACCGTTCCTTTGCAGTAACCGTTTTCATGTTTAGGTTTCAATCTGTTTTCTCCTATATGAACACATGTATTTGGAACTCTAAATCAAACACGGTTTGTGCTAGCTCTTTGAAACTTGGCAAAATAATGTAGTTCCAAGTTCTGTCGCTATGGTTTGTGTGCTATTGAAGTAGCCCCAAGCAGAGACTGACGAGAATCACTTTCCTTGAAAGGGGTTGCCAAGCTTCCAAAAAACTACGAGTTTCCTTAAATCTCAGCAAACATTTTTTCACCCAATCTTGATGATACTTCCATTTAATGATCAGTACACCAATCCCACTTGGCTCACTCAATTTCGTTCTTCTTGGTTAAACCGTTCCTTTCAGTAACCGTTTTCATGTTTAGGTTTCACTCTGTTTTCTCCTATATGGATACATGTAGTTGGAACTCTAAATCAAACACGGTTTGTGCTAGCTCTTTGAAACTTGGCACAATAATGTGTTTCCAAGTTCTATCGCTATGGTTTGTGTGGTATTGAAGTAGCCCGAAGCAGAGACTGACGAGAATCACATTCATTGAAAGTGTTTGCCAAGCTTCCAAAAAACTACGAGTTTCCTGAAATCTCAGCAAACATTTTTTCACCCAATCTTGATGATACTTGCAGTTAGTGATCAGTACACGAATCCCACTTGGCTCAGCAAATTTCGTTCTTCTAGGTTAAACCGTTCCTTTGCAGTAACCGTTTTCATGTTTTGGTTTCACTCTGTTTTCTCCTATACGGATACATGTAGTTGGAACTCTAAATCAAACAGGGTTTGTGCTAGCTCTTTGAAACTTGGCACAATAATGTAGTTCCAAGTTCTATCGCTATGGTTTGTGTGCTATTGAAGTAGCCCCAAGCAGAGACTGACGAGAATCACTTTCCTTGAAAGGGGTTGCCAAGCTTCCAAAAAACTACGAGTTTCCTGAAATCTCAGCAAACATTTTTTCACCCAATCTTGATGATACTTCCATTTAATGATCAGTACACCAATCCCACTTGTCTCACCAAATTTCCTTCTTCTAGGTTAAACAGTTCCTTTGCAGTAACCGTTTTCAAGTTTAGGTTTCACTCTGTTTTCTCCTATAAGGATACATGTAGTTGGAACTCTAAATCAAACACGGTTTGTGCTAGCTCTTTGAAACTTGGCACCATAATGTAGTTCCAAGTTCTGTCGCTATGGTTTGTGTGCTATTGAAGTAGCCCCAAGCAGTGAGTGACGAGAATCACTTCCATTGAAAGGGGTTGCCAAGCCTCCAAAAAACTACGAGTTTCGTGAAATCTCAGCAAATATTTTTTCACCCAATATTGATGATACTTGCAGGTAATGATCAGTACATTAATCCCACTTGGCTAACCAAATTTCATTCCTCTCGGTTAAACCGTTCCTTTGCAGGAACCGTTTTCATGTTTAGGTTTCACTCTGTTTTCTCCTATATGGATACATGTAGTTGGAACTCTAAATCAAACACGGTGTGTGCTAGCTCTTTGAAACGTGGCACAATAATGTAGTTCCAAGTTCTCTCGCTATGGTTTGTGTCCTATTGAAGTAATCCCAAGCACAGACTGACGAGAATCACTTTCATTGAAAGGGGTTGCCAAGCTTCCAAAAAACTACGAGTTTCCTGAAATCTCAGCAAATATTTTTTCACCCAATCTTGATGATACTTGCAGGTAGTGATCAGTACACGAATCCCACTTGGCTTACCAAAATTTGTTCCTCTAGGTTAAACCGTTCCTTGGCAGTAACTGTTTTCATGTTTAGGTTTCACTCTGTTATTTCCTATATGGATACATGTAGTTGGAACTCTAAATAAAACACTGTTTGTGCTAGCTCGTTGAAACTTGGCACAATAATGTAGTTCCAAGTTCTATCGCTATGGTTTGTGTGCTATTTAAGTAGCCCCAAGCAGAGACTGACGAGAATCACTTTCATTGAAAGGGGTTGCCAAGCTTCCAAAAAACTACGAGTTTCCTGAAATCTCAGCAAACATTTTTTCACCCAATCTTGATGATACTTGCAGGTAATGATCAGTACATTAAACCCACTTGGCTAACCAAATTTCATTCCTCTCGGTTAAACCGTTCCTTTGCAGGAACCGTTTTCATATTTAGGTTTCACTCTGTTTTCTCCTATATGGATACATGTAGTTGGAATTCTAAATCAAACACTGTTTGTGCTAGCTCTTTGAAACTTGGCACAATAATGTAGTTCCAAGTTCTATCGCTATGGTTTGTGTGCTATTGAAGTAGCCCCAAGCAGAGAGTGACGAGAATCACTTTCATTGAAAGGGGTTGCCAAGCTTCCAAAAAAACTACGAGTTTCGTGAAATCTCAGCGAATATTTTTTCACCCAATCTTGATGATTCTTGCAGGAAATGATCTGTACACGAATCCCACTAGGCTAACCAAATTTCATTCCTCTCGGTTAAACCGTTCAATTGCAGGAACCGTTTTCATGTTTAGGTTTCACTCTGTTTTCTCCTATATGGATACATGTAGTTGGAACTCTAAATCAAACACGGTTTGTGCTAGCTCTTTGAAACTTGGCACAATAATGTAGTTCCAAGTTCTATCGCTATGGTTTGTGTGGTATTGAAGTAGCCCCAAGCAGAGACTGACGAGAATCACTTTCATTTAAAGGGGTTGACAAGCTTCCAAAAAACTACGAGTTTCCTGAAATCTCAGCAAACATTTTTTCACCCAATCTTGATGATACTTGCAGGTAGTGATCAGTACACGAATCCCACTTGGCTCACTCAATTTCGTTCTTTTAGGTTAAACCGTTCCTTTGCAGGAACCGTTTTCATGTTTAGGTTTCACTCTGTTTTCTCCTATATGGATACATGTAGTTGGAACTCTAAATCAAACACGGTGTGTGCTAGCTCTTTGAAACTTGGCACAATAATGTAGTTCCAAGTTCTATCGCTATGGTTTGTGTGCTATTGAAGTAGCCCCAAGCAGAGAGTGACGAGAATCACTTACATTGAAAGGGGTTGCCAAGCTTCAAAAAAACTACGAGTTTCCTGAAATCTCAGCAAACATTTTTTCACCCAATCTTGATGATACTTCCATTTAATGATCAGTACTCCAATCCCACTTGGCTCACCAAATTTGGATCTTCTAGGTTAAACCGTTCCTTTGCAGTAACCGTTTTCATGTTTAGGTTTCAATCTGTTTTCTCCTATATGAACACATGTATTTGGAACTCTAAATCAAACACTGTTTGTGCTAGCTCTTTGAAACTTGGCACAATAATGTAGTTCCAAGTTCTATCGCTATGGTTTGTGTGCTATTTAAGTAGCCCCAAGCAGAGACTGACGAGAATCACTTTCCTTGAAAGGGGTTGCCAAGCTTCCAAAAAACTACGAGTTTCCTGAAATCTCAGCAAACATTTTTTCACCCAATCTTGATGATACTTGCAGGTAGTGATCAGTACACGAATCCCACTTGGCTCACCAAATTTCGTTCTTCTAGGTTAAACCGTTCCTTTGCAGTAACCGTTTTCATGTTTAGGTTTCACTCTGTTTTCTCCTATATGGATACATGTAGTTGGAACTCTAAATCAAACACGGTTTGAGCTAGCTCTTTGAAACTTGGCACAATAATGTAGTTCCAAGTTCTATCCCTATGGTTTGTGTGGTATTGAAGTAGCCCCAAGCAGAGACTGACGAGAATCACTTTCATTTAAAGGGGTTGACAAGCTTCCAAAAAACTACGAGTTTCCTGAAATCTCAGCAAACATTTTTTCACCCAATCTTGATGATACTTGCAGGTAGTGATCAGTACACGAATCCCACTTGGCTCACTCAATTTCGTTCTTTTAGGTTAAACCGTTCCTTTGCAGAAACCGTTTTCATGTTTAGGTTTCACTCTGTTTTCTCCTATATGGATACATGTAGTTGGAATTCTAAATCAAACACTGTTTGTGCTAGCTCTTTGAAACTTGGCACAATAATGTAGTTCCAAGTTCTATCGCTATGGTTTGTGTGCTATTGAAGTAGCCCCAAGCAGAGACTGACGAGAATCACTTACATTGAAAGGGGTTGCCAAGCTTCAAAAAAACTACGAGTTTCCTGAAATCTCAGCAAACATTTTTTTCACCCAATCTTGATGATACTTCCATTTAATGATCAGTACTCCAATCCCACTTGGCTCACCAAATTTGGATCTTCTAGGTTAAACCGTTCCTTTGCAGTAACCGTTTTCATGTTTAGGTTTCAATCTGTTTTCTCCTATATGAACACATGTATTTGGAACTCTAAATCAAACACGGTTTGTGCTAGCTCTTTGAAACTTGGCAAAATAATGTAGTTCCAAGTTCTGTCGCTATGGTTTGTGTGCTATTGAAGTACCCCAAGCAGAGACTGACGAGAATCACTTTCCTTGAAAGGGGTTGCCAAGCTTCCAAAAAACTACGAGTTTCCTTAAATCTCAGCAAACATTTTTTCACCCAATCTTGATGAAACTTCCATTTAATGATCAGTACACCAATCCCACTTGGCTCACTCAATTTCGTTCTTCTTGGTTAAACCGTTCCTTTCAGTAACCGTTTTCATGTTTAGGTTTCACTCTGTTTTCTCCTATATGGATACATGTAGTTGGAACTCTAAATCAAACACGGTTTGTGCTAGCTCTTTGAAACTTGGCACAATAATGTGTTTCCAAGTTCTATCACTATGGTTTGTGTGGTATTGAAGTAGCCCCAAGCAGAGACTGACGAGAATCACATTCATTGAAAGTGTTTGCCAAGCTTCCAAAAAACTACGAGTTTCCTGAAATCTCAGCAAACATTTTTTCACCCAATCTTGATGATACTTGCAGTTAGTGATCAGTACACGAATCCCACTTGGCTCAGCAAATTTCGTTCTTCTAGGTTAAACCGTTCCTTTGCAGTAACCGTTTTCATGTTTTGGTTTCACTCTGTTTTCTCCTATACGGATACATGTAGTTGGAACTCTAAATCAAACAGGGTTTGTGCTAGCTCTTTGAAACTTGGCACAATAATGTAGTTCCAAGTTCTATCGCTATGGTTTGTGTGCTATTGAAGTAGCCCCAAGCAGAGACTGACGAGAATCACTTTCCTTGAAAGGGGTTGCCAAGCTTCCAAAAAACTACGAGTTTCCTGAAATCTCAGCAAACATTTTTTCACCCAATCTTGATGATACTTCCATTTAATGATCAGTACACCAATCCCACTTGTCTCACCAAATTTCCTTCTTCTAGGTTAAACAGTTCCTTTGCAGTAACCGTTTTCAAGTTTAGGTTTCACTCTGTTTTCTCCTATAAGGATACATGTAGTTGGAACTCTAAATCAAACACGGTTTGTGCTAGCTCTTTGAAACTTGGCACCATAATGTAGTTCCAAGTTCTGTCGCTATGGTTTGTGTGCTATTGAAGTAGCCCCAAGCAGTGAGTGACGAGAATCACTTCCATTGAAAGGGGTTGCCAAGCCTCCAAAAAACTACGAGTTTCGTGAAATCTCAGCAAATATTTTTTCACCCAATATTGATGATACTTGCAGGTAATGATCAGTACATTAATCCCACTTGGCTAACCAAATTTCATTCCTCTCGGTTAAACCGTTCCTTTGCAGGAACCGTTTTCATGTTTAGGTTTCACTCTGTTTTCTCCTATATGGATACATGTAGTTGGAACTCTAAATCAAACACGGTGTGTGCTAGCTCTTTGAAACTTGGCACAATAATGTAGTTCCAAGTTCTCTCGCTATGGTTTGTGTCCTATTGAAGTAATCCCAAGCACAGACTGACGAGAATCACTTTCATTGAAAGGGGTTGCCAAGCTTCCAAAAAACTACGAGTTTCCTGAAATCTCAGCAAATATTTTTTCACCCAATCTTGATGATACTTGCAGGTAGTGATCAGTACACGAATCCCACTTGGCTTACCAAAATTTGTTCCTCTAGGTTAAACCGTTCCTTGGCAGTAACTGTTTTCATGTTTAGGTTTCACTCTGTTATTTCCTATATGGATACATGTAGTTGGAACTCTAAATAAAACACTGTTTGTGCTAGCTCTTTGAAACTTGGCACAATAATGTAGTTCCAAGTTCTATCGCTATGGTTTGTGTGCTATTTAAGTAGCCCCAAGCAGAGACTGACGAGAATCACTTTCATTGAAAGGGGTTGCCAAGCTTCCAAAAAACTACGAGTTTCCTGAAATCTCAGCAAACATTTTTTCACCCAATCTTGATGATACTTGCAGGTAATGATCAGTACATTAAACCCACTTGGCTAACCAAATTTCATTCCTCTCGGTTAAACCGTTCCTTTGCAGGAACCGTTTTCATGTTTAGGTTTCACTCTGTTTTCTCCTATATGGATACATGTAGTTGGAATTCTAAATCAAACACTGTTTGTGCTAGCTCTTTGAAACTTGGCACAATAATGTAGTTCCAAGTTCTATCGCTATGGTTTGTGTGCTATTGAAGTAGCCCCAAGCAGAGAGTGACGAGAATCACTTTCATTGAAAGGGGTTGCCAAGCTTCCAAAAAAACTACGAGTTTCGTGAAATCTCAGCGAATATTTTTTCACCCAATCTTGATGATTCTTGCAGGAAATGATCTGTACACGAATCCCACTAGGCTAACCAAATTTCATTCATCTCGGTTAAACCGTTCAATTGCAGGAACCGTTTTCATGTTTAGGTTTCACTCTGTTTTCTCCTATATGGATACATGTAGATGGAACTCTAAATCAAACACGGTGTGTGCTAGCTCTTTGAAACTTGGCACAATAATGTAGTTCCAAGTTCTCTCGCTATGGTTTGTGTGCTATTGAAGTAACCCCAAGCAGGGACTGACGAGAATCACTTTCCTTGAAAGGGGTTGCCAAGCTTCCAAAAAACTACGAGTTTCCTGAAATCTCAGCAAGCATTTTTTCACCCAATCTTGATGATACTTGCAGGTAGTGATCAGTACACGAATCCCACTTGGCTCACCAAATTTCGATCTTCTATGTTAAACCGTTCCTTTGCAGTAACTGTTTTCATGTTTAGGTTTCACTCTGTTTCTCCTATATGGATACATGTAGTTGGAACTCTAAATCAAACACTATTTGTGCTACCTCTTTGATACTTGGCACAATAATGTAGTTCCAAGTTCTACCGCTATGGTTTGTGTGGTATTGAAGTTGCCCCAAGCAGAGACTAACGAGAATCCCTTTCCTTGAAAGGGGTTGCCAAGCTTCCAAAAAACTACGAGTTTCCTGAAATCTCAGCAAACATTTTTTCACCGAATCTTCATGATACTTCCATTTAATAATCAGTACACAAATCCCACTTATCTCACCAAATTTCGTTCTTCTAGGTTAAACCGTTCCTTTGCAGTAACCGTTTTCATGTTTAGGTTTCACTCTGTTTTTCTCCTATATGGATACATGTAGTTGGAACTCTAAATCAAACACGGTTT